>NC_054868.1:31197757-31500257 GCF_018320785.1 Cheilinus undulatus | reverse complement strand
TTTGTGATAAATGAAGTTTGTTGCATTGCTGTGAAGGAATTCTGGCCCACTCTTCTTCGCAGAATTGTTTAATCTCAGCCATATAGGGGAGTTTTCCAGCATGAACTGCGCGTTTAGGGTCACACCACAGCATCTCAAGTGGATTTAAGTCCGGACTTTGACTTGGCCAATCCAAAACCTTAATTTTGTTGTTTTTGAGCCATTCAGAGGTGGACTTACTGGTATGTTTCAGGTTGTTGTCCTGCTGCATAACCCCAGAGCACATGAGCTTGAGGGCATGAACTGATGGCTGGACACTGCCCCCCCCTTACAAAAGTAAATAATCATTCAAACACCGCATCTTGTATTTACCTGGGCTGTCTTTGTGAAACATAAAAACTGGTTTGATGATCCAAAACATTTAAATGTGATAAATATGTAAAAAATTAGGAATCAGAAAGGGGGAAAATACTTTTTCACGGCACTGCATGACATTTAATAAATACTAAAACCACAACAGTTCCATACAGCACAGACTGTTAAAGCTCTCTTTCATTCTTGTTACAGTTGACCTTTAAAACTTAAACCTGGATCATGCTTCTGCATCAGATATATGCTGTAGGTGTGTTTGTGTTGCTCTGCAAAAAAAAGAAAAAACACCTGGCAGTGCAATTTTTATGCCAGTTCCTGGTCCTGTCACCACAAATCGGGATTGTTTGAGAATGGGAAACCATGGAACTCTGAACTGGCCTTAAAAAAACAAAACAAAAAAACCAGCTGCTTAATCAGCTCAGGCAGAGAAGGGGAACATCCAATACTTTTATGTCAGTACGTAAATCTGACTTGTTGCATCACTGTCTGCAGCCATTTATCCTGCTCTAGAGTATGGCTGAATGAGTAGAGAAAATTAACCCATTGCATTTTTTTCTTCAATATAAAACATTTTATATTATTACCAACACAACATTATAAAGATAGAACTAGAGCTGACTGATTTTGAAAAAATATATAATTACAATAAGTTTGTCTCATGTTCCGAATTTGATATAAATTGTATTGATTCTTGTGTCATTTTCATTTTGAGTAAGAAAAACATACAAAAACAAGGAAAGGAGTTTTTTGTTAATTATTCTAAAAACTGGCATTTGATTGTTTACATGATGTGTAGGGAATAACACCTCTGCTGCAAAAAAATAGTATTAAACTGTTTTTTTCCACACAATTCAGATTGTTACACTATCTGCAAACTAAAATTGCTGTAGGCCATCTTGCATTGTAATCTGATTTCAAACAATTACCCAGCCTTACTCTAGAGTAAACACAATATGCCTGTAGACATTACTCAGACAGTGGTGGTCACCAGTGCTTCCCTTCTGCAGCATTTTGATGTGTAGTTAGACCTTTAGAGGAGGTGCACATCAGCTATGTCTGTAGGCCTCTGCCTTGGGTTCAAGATTATGTGGACCTACAGCATAGTTTCAATGCAGAAGCATAGATCAGGTTTTAATGTTCAATTTAATTCATGTTTAATTGGTTTTGATAATGACTGCAATGCATTGTGGAATGACACCTGAAGCCACTTTTCCTTGTCCAAGCAACAGGATATAGTTATCAAGTAATTTTTCCCCTTCCCAATACAAATTTGAACATATATACTTGCATAGTTGTCCGAGTATACCAAACAAGATAGTGCATAGAAGTATAAAAAAGTGAATTATTTGTGTAAACACACTGATGGCTGACATTTACAGCAATATTCAGATTATATGTTGCATCGGTGTAAGATGCTGTCTGCTTTAGGGCTTCTTCTAGAGGGAAAAAGGATAAACCATCTTCCTGTGTGACAACTGGTACTGCATTCATCAAGATTCACAATGAGCAGTTCCTGTTTCTTTTTAAATATCACTTGTTGCCATTTAGAGTATTCACCTCTGCAACCGATAATACTGTAGTTGAGCTCTTAGCCTGCAGTGCCTGCTTTTAAGTTCATAAACACAGTCTGCGAGTTGTTCTGCCCACCTCCCCTGGTCACCTTTGGTCTTTCATTGAAGTCTTTTCAATAAAATTAGTGCTTTACAAATTTAAATATACTTATCAGTATAATCCCGTTATCTTTGCATGCAACATTACAAACTTGTGTGGAAGTAAAGATAAAAAAAGGGAGCCAACCCATGAAAGCCTGGTCTGAGTCATTTGGTATCCTGTTGTAAGCAATAAGGTGGCCACTTGTGATACACCAGGATAGAGGGGATATTTAAACAGAGTCAGGTCTTGTGCGATGTGAGATGATTACTATTGCAGCTGGTTGCCTAAATCAATTCAAGTCTGATTCACAAGGTCCTAATAAAATTTGATTCGATACAGATTCATGTAGGGATGTTTTAGTTACAAAAACGGTTTTTGCTTCAATAGTTAAGAAATTCTCAGAGAATTAAAGTTGGAATTAGTACAAGGGACAGCTTGTCTCTGCTTTTATAGTTTTTAAATCTAAAATGACGCCTGACATCCTCTTTTACGTTTGTTTGTAACTTCAGTGGAGCAGAGCTGCCTTAAACCATGTTTGTTTTAAGGAAGAGAAAAGTTGCTTATTGCAAGTCCAAGTTGAAACTCTTGTTGTTAAATGAATGAAAAAACAAAGTACATTTGATAAATTATTGCAACTTAGTTTGAGTAAAGCGGGGTACACACATAAAGATAATCAGGCTGTTTTTGACCCAATTTTCCCCCTTCCCAACCAAGGACGGCAAACGCCCAATTATCTTATGTCTTATAAGATTATACTATAAGATTATCCTGTGGTCTGAGGTGTGTTAAGAGTGAATTTGTCCCGATAATTGGCGCAGAAAACGGTCGGGGCCGACAATTGTAAATGTTAAACTTGTTCAATATTTACGACCAAAAATCTTCATGTGTGTGGAGCAAGCCGACAACTCCCGAGTCATGACTCCGTGAATTGTGACGTGGAACGGAATGTAGCCAATCAAGAAGCTAGCCGACTGACAACAACTATAGACATTATATACGAATATAATGTCTATGACAACAACTCACCTCTAGCTCGCCCAGTAGACTATAAAGTCCGTGTTCGCGCTGTGTCCAGGATTTTGTTTCTTCTTCGTTGTTTTTGCTAGATCACGTGTGATCACGCAAGATTTCTGGCTTGGAGGACGAGATTCTACATCGGTGGTGGGACAGAATCATGATGTGTGTGGTGTGTTGAGTTGAGATTTTCAGAGCACACCACACACAGTACGATCAAAACTGTTCAATGCCTGATTTTTTTATCTTCATGTGTGGGGTCTCTAACAGATAAAAAATCTCTTAAGATTTAGAAAATCCTCATGTGTGTACCCCGCTTAAGTCTACAATGTGTTATTACACTGAAATGACAAACCACAGCACTGATAGAAATCATGTTATCTATTAAATTATGTATTATTATGTATGTTGCAAATCTAATATTAGTAATATTTTGTTATCTTCACAGGAAAAAAATCTCTTTCCTAGCACTCCGTTACTTTCCCTTTGTAAACAGCGACAAGCTGTGCATACTTGGTGAAATGGAGGAACATAGGTAGTAAAATAAAGCACACGGTACAGAGCCTAGCATACAGGGTTTTCATATAACACCTGAGGCAGTGCTCTTCTTGAACGTAGTGCCCCAGATGATAACCTGTTTTATGTGTGTGAGTCAGCCTGGTCAGCAGCAGCTAAAGCACTCTCCATCCAGACACCTATAGAGTTTTGCTGCTCATGCTGCACAGGCAGAGGTTTATGTCTGAGGAAGAGGCAATATACAGCTGGTATTGAAAACGTGCCAAGATATCGAAATAAAATGATTGGGTGTAAGAGGCAAGTGCAGGTCAAGTTTCAGGTTGCATGAATGATGCACTATTGTAATTTTAAAAAAAGAATCGATCTAAATCTGAGCCCTAATGATTACAGCCGCACTTGTGAGCATGTCTCAGTGCATGTCAGTGCCCACAGAAACCAGAAGAGTTGGATCAATACATTTGACCGGAGTGATCCACTATAACCAGCACTACATGTAAGGCAGTATGAGAACAACTATTCCTGAACCCCTGTAGAGACTCAAATAAAGAAACATTCAGTCTGACATTCATTCACAGAAGCATGACAAGGTAATTTATCATTTAAGTTTCTAGCACATTCATAACAGCTGAGTCATATTGAGCAGTTATGACTCAGAGTGCCTTTACTCAGATTCAGCAATAAATAGATGATAGCATCATCGCAGTGGGAGAAAAAACCAAAAACCATTTGGCCTAGCTCAGAGTCTGGCTTGAAATAAATGGCGCTTAGATTTTTCATGTGGTGTCCTTAAATAAAGAGTTTTAGAGAACTTTAAGTAAGAAACTGTTGAAGGGTTTGACCCCTTGGATCTTCTTCATCTGATGGCGTTTTCTGCCTTTGAACAGGATTTAATATAATTCAAGCTGTAATAAAAGATTCTGTAAAGACTTCAAAGTTTCCTTAGTGATTTTAATCTTGAAAATACTTTTAACTACTCTGTTCTGTTTGTACTTACTCATGAGGGCAGCTCGGTGGTTGCTGGTCCTTGTTTCCATGGGGGTGTAGCTGTCTGAGTTGCGGGTAGCAAGGGGTTTGGCCACAGGAGCAGTAGACTTTCCACTGGCATCACCTGTCCAGCGCAGGATAAACTGCAATGTGGGTCCCTGAGAAAATGTCTCAAATGGTGGCAGTCTCTGTAAGATTACATATACGGAGAAACAGTCAGTGATGAAGGGGTGCAAACAAGATAACACACTAAAGACCAAGCCTTGTGGCCAGAAAATTCTTAAATTTCCCTTACTTTTCCATCAAGAATGGTTTCCCATGTTGCCCTCTTCTTGCTGACAGGGCTGTCCTCCATCCCTTGCATGGATACCTCATATTCTCCATCCAACAGCTGCAATCTCCTGTAGACAAAACAAAAGCAGTGATTTTAATGTTCAATAAAAGGGAGAAAAAAAAACTTTTTAGTTGTAAAACCTTACCTATTTTTATCAAAAACAGTCATCTGTGCAACATAAGTCTCTGTGGCCTCTCCCTCCTCTCTGTGGGATGAACTTCTCTTCTTTCTACTGGGAGTATCTGTTACATCTTTAGACAAAAAATGTGACAATCAAAATACATGCACTATTAAATTACAATAGAAAAACTTTACATAGTCAAAAATGTAAAAGGATCAGGTTTGAATTCCTACCAATGTTTTCATTGGCCTCTCCATTAACCAGACCGTTTGTATCCCTTCTCCCTGTGCGTGACACTCTGAACAGGAGTGAGTACGACTTCACCATGTGACTGTTGCTGGGCTCAAACTCGTTGCTGGACACCAGTAAGGAAGGGTAGGAGCCAGGCTTGGTTTGGTTGCTGTCAGGATTCAAAGGCACCTGCTTTTTACCTGTAGGCACTTGCTTAATTGGGCAGCTGACATCCTGAAATACAAAAAACGCAAGCTCATGTTAAGAAACATTATGAGCATAAAAGCTTACTTCTATTAAGTGAGTTATTCATCTGCAGTTACTTTACCTTGCGTTTTTTATGGCAGACTTTGATGAGTAGCACCTCTAAGGACACGGAATTTTGTTCATTTTCTGAATTCTGTGATGGCTTTTCTGCAAAATGACAACAGTCTCATATAATCTTTTTCACCATTTATGATACACAAGAAATTTCAGATAGCATTTGATGTAAGTTTGCTATTTTTTCCCCATGACAGTTATAAAGCTAATTTTTTGGTATATGAAACAGTGTTATTACATTAGTGTTGCTCCAGAGGAAAAATACTTAATTACAGTCTCTGTAGAATTTTTACAAAGTCATATTTTACTAGAGATGTAGAATCTGTCTGCAAGTGTGTGATTTTCACGATGTAAAGTCTTCTTGTTTCTGTTTGTAGTACATTTACAGTCTGAGCTGTACTGACCAATCATGTATCAGCAGACTTTGGTGTTTACAGAGAAAAGGGTCTGCGTTGACAACAACAAACAGGGAGATCTTTGTCTCAACTGACAAATCATCTCCAATCAACAGTATTCTTATGATTTGTTTATCTGTTGGAAATTCTATTCATTTCCATTTTAAATAGTACCACATTTTTAAGGAGCATGCATTTGTGGGATGAGCAGCAGAGCTGAGTATGTGGGTTGCCCAATGAAGAATTTGCTAAGGCTTCTCAGCCAATGCCAATCAGTTTATCCGGCTGTTGCTACTGACTCTTGTTCTGAGCTCTTGGTAGCCCCAGGTGCTGACAATCAGACTGATTGGCCGGAAGGTATCTGCTTCAAGAATCAGTATGCCATGTTTGATCTGGATAGGGCGACTTCAAGCTGGTGTTCTGCCAAACCAAGCTGCAGCATTATTTGAGTGAGCCCTAGTACCATCTCCAAACTGAAGGCAAAGTTTCATATACCAGGGAATGTCAGAGACAGGCCGCAAAGTAGGTGTCCCAAAAATACGACACCCAAAAAAAAAAAAACCTTTTCATCACCCTGTCAGCACCTGGAACCATAGGCTGTCTTCTACAGATTTGCAGGACAATATAGCTGATGGCACTCTGCCCAGACAATCCTGAACAGACTGCACACAGCTAATCTCCAGTTTCATAGGGCTGCCAGGAGGCCTGCCATGACTGCCCTTCACTGTAAGGCCTGTTTGTGCTGGTGTCAACATGTGTACTGGAACCTGAACATGTGGAGGAACGTTATGTTCAGTGATGAGTCCAGACTCTGCCTACAGCAGTTGGATTGTAGGGTTAAAGTGTGGAGAAGACACAGAGAACGCTACGGCGATTGCTGCACCGACAGAGTCTTTTGGTGAAGGCGTGTGATGGTGTGGGGTGGCATCTCCTTCATTGGAAAAATTTCCCTCATATTTGGAGACAATCTTAATGCAGAGAGACACTGAGATGAGATTCAGCAGCCAGTGGCAACCCCATATCTCCACAGTATGGGACTAAACTCTATCCTCCGTAATGACAATGTCAGCCCCACAGAGCAGGGTTAATCAGAGACTACCTCCAGACTTTGGGACTGGAATGGATGTAATGGCCTGCCAGCAGTCCTGACCTCAACCCCATTGAACACTTGAAGGACCAGCTTGTGCCACACTGACAAACACAACCACATTGGCTGACTTGTGAAAAATGCTGGTTGAAGAATGGGATGCCACCCCACAGCAGTGTGTGACCAGCATGAGGTGGAGGCGCCAGGCTGCTGTGGCTGTGTATGGATCTTCCACACAATACTGAGGCTCCTGTTTGTTAAATGAATAAATTGTAAAATTGCCAATATACCTTTTTTTCCAGACTTTGATCATCCAGTCCACTGAACGAAATTCAATGGCAGTTAGCTGTTTGGCATTGGCAGAAATTAGGCACATTTTTCAAGGGCACAACCCACATACTCAGCTCTGCTGCTCATTCCACAAACCCATGTTTCTTAAAAATGTGACACCATTTAAAAGGGAAATAAGCAGGCTTTCCAGTGATTTAAAATTTACTGCCACGAAGCATTTGCAACAAATACATCATCTACCAAAATTTTCTTACTTTTGTGCTAGGTTTAGATCAAACATTGAAACTTAAGTCCACAAATTTGCTTGACACAGTACAAAACGTTAATTAGCATGTAAGATTTATTACCTGAATTACCTGACTACCTGATTTCAAAATTTTAAGTCCCTTTCTTTTCCTCTCAAGAAGGGACACAACAAAGCTTGAGTTTTTACATTTCACTGTCTGCATCATGTTAATTTACCTTGACTGCTGAAGACTCACATTAAAACAAGTTTCTTTTTTGTTCTTATTTTGCTGAAATGAGCAAGAGTAAAGCTGTGGTATTTTACGCTTATTCTACTGTGGAACAGACTGGTCAGATGAACAACGCTACTTTGGGGAAAGGCGCAAATACAGCAGCTACAATGAAGGAAATCTTGCCTGTTAATGCTGACAGAGCATTTAGTTCAGACATACTGTAATATTCCCTAAAAAATAGCCTGCATTTCCCATACACTTTTCTCCCAGTGTTCTTAAAACTAAATGTAGTGCATTTATGGGTGTTTCTTTCTCAAGCAACATATCAAATTCAAGTATTTAATAAAGAAGAAAAGCTACTTACCATCCTTATGGAAGAACCCAGTGAAAGTTAACTGTAGATGTGAACACAAGCTAAACAACAAACAAAAGAAAGTCAAGGTGAAAAAGGGTCAAATAAAACACAGACTGTTAATAATGGTCAGCAATAGTTTCGGCATTGTTTGGCATAGTTTGCTGTAAAATATTCGGATGTAAATGGCCACATTTGATTTATTCTGGGATTATTTTACCTTGGAGAATCCTGCTCCCCCTTCATCTTCTCAACTGTCTGCAACATATCATCCACTTTGAATGTTTTTCTGCGAAAAGATTTCAACATAATATTGATTTAAATTAAAGTATAAATACTGTACTCACATCGCATATAAGGTGTCTTTTGAACTCTGTTAGTGCACATTTATTTGTATCAAAAAATAACTAGATTTATAATTAAAAACTGAGAACACATCGCCAGATTGCATACCTTCTAGCATTTGTTCGACGGTTTCTGTGAGACATGAAGGTGAGCGTCCTGTGCAAAAATATTGGCTAAAGAGAGGGGGAGAATAACTTTTAGTTCACTGGTTGTATCACCTTGCACAGTTTACAGTAACGAAGACAGGCATAGTAGATTACTTACTGCAATCAAGTTTCTTGTGCGAAGAAATCTGTATATCTGAGTTGGTTCTGGAGACAGACACGAGTGTTACTGTGATTCTTTGACACAGCCGTTTATCAGACTCTTTACAGTTCATTCTAATAAGACTTAAATCTGAAATTGACCAAGGTTTTTAAAGACATTCCTTGAATTGTTCTGTCAATGAAACAGACTATACTTATCAGTCTCATTTCAATCCTTTAAGTAAGAATATACCAAATTCATATTATTTCTCATATGTCCAAAGAAATAATGTCAACAGCTGGTGGTGGTTTAACATACATTTTTGTATATTACACTGAATACACGTGTTTCCCAGGACAAATGCTGTTACATTATAATAAAGGTTTAGATGTATCAATTTCTAGCCAGTCAAACTATGAAGACCTGCCAGCTGCAAGTGAGATGTTGAAAACAATAACAATACCGCTAAAGGTGTGTTTCAATGCTTAATGAAGGCAGAGATAAGTTATTCTGTGTAATCAATCCGAAAATCTGCATTACACAGACGAGCGACAAACTCACTTTCAAAGGCCTGTAGGAACAGCTCATGGTCGGCCTGGATCTGCTCCATCTTCGGCTTCTTCACAGAGTTCATCATGGCTGACGAGGCAGGGTACACGGCGCCGTTAGCTTTGCAACTCGCCCCACTCATAATATGACCTGAGTTCTGGGGGTAAAACGACAGTACGTGTGAATTATGATGGCATAAATGGTGGTAACACGCTCAGCTAGTGGGCACATACTCGCGTTAACAGTTAGCAGACGAGCTAGCTCAGCCAACAGCCCAATGCTAACATGCTATTTAGCTTGGTATTTTAGCCCAGTATTCCTTACTCAAAATACAATTACGTTAAAAATATAAAAAATCGCCGTAATGTTGATACTTGGGATAAAGAAATACAACCCACCCTGGCCGATGGCATTAATTTGCTGCCCCGCTGCCTCCAGCACAAGCCTGGCAGACTCAACAGCAGAAACCCATGAAGATGAAGAGGAGGCGACGAGACGCTGGCTAGTTAGCTAGCATTGCTAGCATGGTTTTCAAAAAAAAGAAACCTTTTTACGTCTGAGGTACTTCGAAGTAAATTACAACAAATATGGTGTGAATTTTGTATATAGGTTCGGTATTTCGAAACGAAATGTTGACTTTCTATCCGTTTTAATTGTCGGTGTTGGTTTCCTTCAATTTGTACTGAACAACAGAGTATTAGTCAGTTGTCAGCCAATGGGAGACGGCCTGAGAGAATCCAGCGCTGTGATTGGCTGCATATCTCCGGAGATGACATACAACCCGCTCTCGCTTTCTGTGATTTTGCGGGAAATCGAGTTTATCATCATACACATCTAAAGGACACTGCAGCTCATACTATCTGATTCAGATGAGAATGATTCAGATGAAAACGCCTTAATTTTCATCTATTAAACCACAGCCATCTTTATACGTGTTAAAGTATAACATTGTGGCCGTGTGCTCTTGTGTCGTCTGTCCGTAAATTACGCATTATTTCTTTTAGTTTCAGGAGACACTGTTTTGAGGCCTTTAAGAAGGTTGATAGGCACTAAAGTGAAACTTAACAAATGTTAGAAACCAGTGACTTCACACTTGTACAATCCTCACATAAGATAAAACATAATCTAAAAATACAGTCATGACTTAACTTGTGTGTTTTAAGTTGTTGAATTTTTAATATTGATTAAAAATATATGTATATTATTCTTCTTTATTAGATTTCCCTTGACTGTGTACCAGTGGCAGATTTAACAATTTTGGGGCTGTCGGCAAACACAGGCATGGGGCCCTCCACAACCATTATTCTCCCATTTAAATTCATAGTTATCTAAAAAAAAAAAAAAAAAAAAAATCCTATTTGAAGCTTATATAAGTGAACTCAGAATAAAATCTTTAAAATGTTCTTTTCTTTATATCTTTTTTATCTCATAGTTGTTTTATGTTTTTATTTGTTATCTTTTGTCTTTTAATGCTTTTAATTTTTTTTTTTTTTTTTTTAACTCTGTGAAGTACTTCAAACTGCTTTGTGTATGGATGGGGTTAGATAATTTTACCTGCCTTGCCCTTTCCTATTTTCTTATTTCTGTGTCTTTCACTACTCCTCTTCTCCCTGTATTTGTCCACCTCTTTAACTTTGATCCCTCCTTTTTTCTCATTTAATAATGATGAAACTTATAGTGATAAAACTTAGTTGCTCGCTCAAGCAGAAGCTCACTGCTCTTTAACACTGTTGCTGTCAGTACCCGCTGGTATACTGAGGACAGGCTGATACCTTTTGCAGTGTTTCAGACTTTATACTTTTTTTGTTTTCCTTATTCAAAAGAATAATGACGAGATTTATTAAGGAAGAGTAAAAAAAATACAAGCTTAACCTTAAGTTAGTTATGTGTACAACGACTGCATACTATTTCTAGTACATGTGAACCTTTTCTTTATTCAATGCATATCAAACGCTGAAAAACGCCTAATACCAAAATATACAGTAATTTGAATTTTGATTTTTGTTTTCATCAATCTTACATACATGTCTGTTATGTTCTTGCTAGTGGTTCCAGTCGGAACTATTAGCAGGTAGGACCGGAAACTGTGTCAATAACAACTTCCACACGTGTGAAGGTATGGTCTGAAGTCGGGTATCAGCATCATCGCCCCAAGCCTCATATAACTAAATAAAAGTCATTATTAATCACTGTAACATTAGACAAAAACGGCCAAACGTGATCTCGTACCATCTGCGTCGGAAAGATGGCGGAGATCGTCCAGCAACGGATTGAGGAGAGGATCCCTGAGCTAGAGCAGCTGGAGAGAGTGGGACTGTTCACCAAGAAAGAAGTCAAGTAAGACAAAAAAATCTCATTAACCTACATATATCAATATTTCAGGAAGAACAATTTTGCTAAAATACTAAAGCTTTGTGGCATACCAGTAGAGAAATGTGATTTTGCTGTCATTATTTGACAAGGTAATTTAAGCAGTAGACTGTCTGAGGAGAGGGGTAACTGGTAAACATTAAAACAGCATTCATTCAGAGTACAGATCTCCTTGTTAACATAGGTTTAAAATGACATTTCAAAGTGTATGTACAAAAATTGGTACCAGACAAGGCTTCACTGTCCTCCATTATATTGAGTCTACATAGTACGTGCGCCTTGAACCGTTTCTCGTAAAACAGTTTTTCACCTGTACTAATATCAAATATAAGAAGTCATACGCAGGTATCGCCCCCTCTTCGTTAAAGGGACAATGCAGTGTTTAGTTTTATCAAATCCAGTTAAAATGTCATTTCTGGTCGATTTCTAACTGTTACATTGCTGCTTGCATCTATGTAATGATTTAAATGTAGCAATACATAAGTGAAATAAAGTAAATGGTTTAAGCTCAAACAGCACATTTAAGTTGTAACTCTGTGTTTGTGTCTTTATTTACTATATTAGATCCATTATAAAGAGAGCAACAGCCCTTGAATACAAGCTTCACAGGCTGATTATAAATAAAGAGGACTTCATTGCATACATTCAGGTAGGAGCCTGTATCAGTTTTAAGTAATGGAATAATGCATGCATTTAATGAAACCACTAATTAATGGATTTTTTTTCTTTACAGTATGAAATCAACATTTTAGAGCTGATCAAGAAGAGGAGAGCAGTAAGTTTCTTGTTGTGACCTCCTAAAAGAAACACTATATCTGTTAATCTAACAGTACTGCTTACTTTGGCTTGGATGTGTCTGGTTATAAACTACAATTTGGATTTGTTTGAAGTGAATTTTAAAAAAGTGTGACAGAACTTTAGCTTTTTTACTTTATGTTTAGACATTATAACATTATTGAACTGTATCTGACTTTTTGCAGCATATACATTACCAGTTCAAAAGGGAGGAGATTGAGTTTCCCATCATCCATAGAATAAACAGCGTCTTTAGTAGAGCAACAAAGAAATGGAAGGTACTGCACACTAAACTACAACCTACTAAAAGCAATAAATTGGTCTGCCTCTGACCCCTTTGCTCACAATCTTAACATGTAACGACATTATTTATTATTAGCTCTAATTTTATTAATTATTGATCTAACCAGTTGTAAATTAAGACCTAAAATATAATTTTCCCACAGGACGACGTGCAGCTGTGGCTTTCACATGTTGCTTTTTGTAAGAAATGGGTATGAACTGTTTTCATTACTTGCCAAAAGCAAAATGAATGCAAAGCATTTATGTCTTTTTATGCTTTTAATAATCTCATTGTGGTTTCAATCATCAGGCCACCAAAAGCCAGATCAGTAAAGTGTTCTCATCTATGCTCGCCATACATCCGGACAAACCAGGTACAAAAGCTGGTGTTTTTTACGGTGTAATAACTTCTTGACTATATTCCACTTCTGTGTCATCATGTTTAAGTATGAAAATATTTCTGTGACTTTGTCCCTTTAAGCCATGTGGATCATGGCAGCCAAGAGTGAGCTGGAGGATAGAAACTCATCTGAAAGTGCCCGACACCTTTTTCTGCGGGCTCTGCGCTTCCATCCAAACAACAAGAAAGTCTATCAGGAGGTAAAGGGAGTCCAGTTTACCTTTTCCCTTCAAAATATGAAACGATAAAACTTATGTCCTGAAACCATTTTGCTCAAATAAAATCCTTTTACAAGAGGTGAAGGCTGCTATCTAAGAGGTGGTGTTTGTGATAGTGGTTTTGCCAACTATTGTCCAATTTTTGACACCTCTGCCTCAGTATTTCCGTATGGAGCTGCTGCATTGTGAGAAATTGAGGAAGCAAAAGGAGGAGCTTGAAAAGGCTGAGATGGACCTGGTGAGTGTGCAACGGTTTGAACAGAAACAGAGGAAATGTTTAAATGAAATCATTATTTAAGTTCTGGTACTTAGTGGCAGCCCTGTCTTTTGATTTATTCCAGGGTGAATATGAGTTTTCTCCAGAGATCCTGAATGCTAAACTGGCTGAGGTTGTGTACAGAGAGTCGACTGGAAAAATAAAAGGTAGGGTTTTAAAAGTTTACTTCTAAGTCTGTGCAAAAACCAATGGTGAGTAATGCTGAATTGGTAATATCTCTTGATTTAAATCTTGCAAAAATACTGCTAAGGGTTAAGTGTGTCTGTATTATCAAGGATAGTTACTGATGTTAAGAAGAATCAATTATTCTCTTTGTCTAGCTTTCTTTTCATAAAGAGAATTATCAACACTGAACATACATAAAGGAAGACAGACAAATTTTCAAAATATTTTTTGCATCATAGGGGGGTTATCACTGTGCAAGATTAGAGGCTTAACCTGGATTGTTGAGCCCAAAGTCAGTTTTTGTGTCATGAATTTGGCTCTCTTTTACCTGGCTCAATCACCATGGTAACGAAACTGTTCGGGACAGGCTATGTTCTTAGTAAAAGCCCAAAGTTGGCATTTGGAGTGTGATGTTCTTAAAGTACAGAAATATATCAATGTAAACCTCTCTTTATGTACATGGTAATGTTACATTTGTATTGTCACAGAAAGAACCCATGCCATAACATCCTCCCCCTTTCTCACACTTTTAATTTCAGCAGATCATCACAGTAACAGTACGATGAGGGCAAAGCATTTTGTCTCTGTGTTTTTACCCAGTTCTATGAAAAGTATTACCCTCAAGAGACAATTGTTAAATTAGAGTACAATTATTATACCACACTTAAAAGGTGGGGATTTTTACATGTTGACGCTTGTTTCTTTATGTCCAATAGAAGCAGAGTTCGTCATCTCCCTTCTGAACATTGCAGCCATTTTTGACTTCACCAAAGAACTCCAGGACTTCATCCTCCAAGAGTAAGGCACCACAGTTTGCCCTTTACTTGCACTCTGCTTTAAAAATAAAAGGAACTAAAATAAAATCACGTTTTTTCCTAAGCATGTATATACATTGTATTGTTTTTAGCTTACAGGCAAACTTCACAGAAGACAGCCTGACATGGGACTTCATGGCTAAGAGGGAGCTGGAGGCTCCTGGGGCAGGAGAGGAGCTGCAGTCAGCTAAAGGCAGAGCCTCAGATATCAACCGCAGAGAGGAGCGTTGCTGCCAGGTCTATGAGGAAGGACTAAAGAGTCTTAACACTGGTAAGTCGCACAGTTAATAGACATGATCCTTTTTAAATACTTGCCTGGTTTGCTGTTTTTTTCCCATCAGTATAGTTATCTTAATATGTCAGATCTGCCTTTCTGAAAAAATGCTTTCCCTACACTGCTTGTGTACTCTGTTGATCGTTTTTAAAGATCTTTATAATGCATCATTGCTATGCTTTTCTTCTTTGTGCTGCAGAGCCCATGTGGACATGCTATGCAGATTTCTGCTTGGAGAGGCTGAAGAGGAAGACTAATGTGCAAGAGCTGAAGGAAAAGGTAGCTTAATAATTGTTCCTTATTATGAAGATTATAACAAGTACATCAGCAAATATCAGTAGTTACTGTTTTTTAGCTGACTATATGAAGATTAAATCCTGACATTTGTATCAATGTATTTCTCTGTGACAGAGGCAGGAGAGGCTGCTGGGAGTGCTGCAGCGTGCCCATGACTCTTCACTGCTCAAGGAGGAGTACTATAAGTACTGGGTGAGATTTTTCATTCAAGGTGCAACTTGAATCAAAGAGATGCTTATACTGTTAGGGGTGTGGCTATGGGATGTTCTACAAGGTCCTAATAAGACAAAACGCCCATAGAGGGAGTTTCACTACCCCAATGATGTCCTGGTTTTGCTGCCCATCAGTCTATATGGTTGGAGGCCTGTGAAAGACTATGTCATAGGGTAGGCAGCATGATGGTGTCACTACCTGGAGTGTGCATGTAGAAGCTGGGTCTCTTGAAGGTGGCGATGCTGTGGCAATGAAGGGCCATGTGGTAGGTTATGTAATTTATAAATACGGCATCATGGCATAATTGAGGTTGGGGATCTCTTCATTGAGTGCATATCCTTTCATTAGGGTTCAAGTGTCTTCTGTTTTTGGAAGAAAAAAAAAGAAAAGCAGTTTTCAATTCAGTGAAAAGATCCACTATCAGTGTTTTGCATGCCTTTTAAAGTTAATTATCTGATTAAAAACTACATTAAAGAGTTAAACAAGTATATAAGTAAGTATAAGTATATATATATATATATATATTTTTTTTTTTTTTTTTTGCTGTTAACTAGAACTAATAATCTGGGAATTTTTGTACAAATTCAAATCATAGGAAGTCTCTGATTTTCTAAGTAATGAAGTTAATGCCAGGGCACCAGTAGGCTAGTAGTTTGGTAATGCCCTATATTCAAAGGCTACTGTCCTCCATTGAAAGGCTGGCCTTGGTTCAAGTCCTGCCTTTCAGTTACTATCACGGATGTCATTCCCCAAGAAAATATGGAAAGGTGGAGAACTCTAGGTGTCAAATAGACATTAGATTGTAGTATTCTAATTACAGAACATGATATATTGGTAATCTGTCAATTAGTGGTTGAAAATTATGACAATGCACAAGTGCCAAGACAGTCTGGCTGCAGACCACTCATCTCAGACGGCCACTCTCACTGACCGTTCATCTGAAATGCCTTATATCTCAGAGCAGAAGTATACGCTAAAACTTTTGAAATAAAATCAGATTAAACGTCATTTGAGCGTTAGGGAAAGGGTTAAGATACCAAAAGGTAAAAGTTAAAAGCCTGACCTGCAAAACCTACACGTTACAAAACGTTTAACAAGCTGAGTAGACAGTCTGCTTACGGAAAAAAAAGCTCACCCTTAATGAAAACATCCTAATGCAGTCAGCCTAGTTTATGTAGTTCTGTTAGCTGTGTAAGCCACGTAGACAACGGAGCTATGTAGCTAAAGCTAAGCTAGCAAAACAGCTGTATTAGCTAAATTATATGTATAGCTAATTTGGCCATGTTAAAAAGCTAATTTAGCAATAGATATCAGAGCTACATAGCTAAAGTAGATACATAGCTAAAGCTAAGCTCATAAAGCAGCTATTTGAGCTACCAATGGTACGTTAGCGTTAGCTCTGATTGCTTAAGTGCACATTGCTAAAGCTGTCTTAGCTACATTGGATTATGTAGTAACATTAATGACATAGCCAGTGTAGCTATGCTAGCTTCAGCTGAGCTAATGAAGCAAGCCACTATTCATGTAACTCCCTCTAGAATGGGTTGATAGAAGATTTAATCCCGGATTAGAGCTCTGACATTTTTCTCTGTTTTATTTGTGAAATGTTTTATAGTCTGTAATGTTTGCAATGTGGCTATTTCATAAATGTAACTGCCAGGCTTTGTTTATGAATAAAGTTGAATTTAAAACAGTTTTAAAGATGGAAATATCTTGTACTGGCAACTGAGGAAAGACTTCCGTCCAGCCACTCTGCCATTGGTTTTTGCTCTTATAGGCATCGTAAGCTGTGGGGCCCACTATAGAGATGTTTGTGCCTTTCCAAATCATGTCCAATCAATTTAATTTACCACGGGTGGAGTCCAGTCAAGGTGTAGAAACATCTTGGGAAAAATCAGGAAAAATGGGAGGCACCTGAGCTACATTACAAGTGTTGTTGCAAAGGGTCTCAATACTTATGTAAATGTGATATGTAAGTTTTTTATTTTCATAAATTTGCAAAAAGTCTAAAATGCTTTTCTTACATTGTTATGATGAGATACTGAGTGTAGATTAATGGGAAAAAATGTTTATTTTTTTCAACAATAGTATCAGGCTGCAACATAAAAAACTGCAAGGGTGGGGGGTCTGAATACTTTCTGAATGCACTGTATTCAACAATAATTAAAGTCCAAACATTGAGAGCGATATCACCTGAAGTTGGATTACCTGATGCTACTGGGATGGTCTTAGATCTGCTAAGAATTTTTTTTTTTGTTTGTTTGTTTTTTGCTATCACAGGTAGTAGTTGGACTTTGTGCAGTGTTAGTTGCTTTTTCCCCTTTGAGCAATTTTAAGGCATCCATCTATTTATTTATGTTTCTCCTCTTTTTTTCTCCATAATTTTGTAGCCCAACAGTTTACTTGACTTAACTTTGTCTTCAATTTTTATATACAGTTGCAGATCCTGCTGTCATCTGGAGATGCAGAGGAAGCGGCCACTGTTGCCATGGCAGCCACGCAGCGCTACAGCCAATCAGTGCTGGTGTGGAGCCTGAGTCTGCAGACACTTATACAGCTGGGGAGTGGAGATGTGGGCAGGCTATTCCAGGACGCTCTCAAACATGTTAATCCCAAGGTACACAGAGCCCAATCATACACAAACACACATTTAATAAATTGTTCTGTCACATCAAGTTTGACAATTTCTAAAGTCTAAACTAAACACATCACATCAGCTGTGCCTCTACTATAACAGATACTCTCTCTTGCACTAATCCCAAGGCACACAGAGCTCTCTCTCTCTAGCACACATACACATACATTTATCAGCCACCAGCACTGCTGTGTAAGTGGGCCATCTCCTTGGCCCAATTACTCTCCATCCATTATATCAGGTTCTACAAATGGCCCTGCATTTCTGGAGAAGCTGAAAATGTGTTAAATAAGTGAGTTAGGCCTTCAGTGGAAAACAAATGGAAAAGTACAGCTATATTTTCTGTAATTAGAAATAAAGCTGGAAAATGGACAAACCCTAGGTGAGTGAGATAACTTCAAATTTTGATAAAGAGTAAATGAATCATTAAATTTTCACTGAGTTCATTAATTAAGGTTTATGTAAGCACACGATGAAATGTAACTTTTTGAAAAGCCTCCATTAACTCTTAGAAAAAAAGAATAACATTTTACCTTCATTTTACAGTTCCTTGACACTGTTGCCCTTCTCGCACACACATGGCAAGCCTTTTGTAGCAGAGAGCAGAATAGCTGCTTGTTATTGTGGAGGGGTTAACACACAGTGAAAGGAGGATTACAACTTGCTGCTCATTAGTGAAGTCTTTTCTTGAGATAAACACACTCTGTAAGTGCTAGGAAATACCCCAACCCCCCAGCTGATGTGTCTGGTATGCTTAACTATAAAATGTCTTTCCATATTTCCATAGGAGGGGTTGTCCTTTACTAAGGTTAAATCTGATTGGTCAGGTTGTACCTAAAGCCCACTACTTGGTGACTACAGTCAAGCAAAACCACAGCAAAATAAACATTTAGATAATAAACAGGCTTACATGTAGCTTGGATTTTAACTTGTTAAAGTTATTGCAAGTCCTCTAATGCTATGAATCAAAGGATATGTGGAATTAACATCAGGAGTTAAGGTGGTGAATACAGTGCACTGGCTATACAACTTAGAACAAATATAGAGTGAAATAACAGAAACATGACTGCAGGGAGGCTTAATGATTTTAATGAGTTCATTGATTTTGTTTAATGATGTGGTTCATCTTCTACTGTAGAGAAGTTTGTTTAAAAGTATCAGTTGTCGAAAGAATGGCATTAAAAGGGGACTCTGCATTTGCACTCTGGGTAGTGATGTCATGGCTGCATTGCTCTTTGTCTTATGGGATGTCAATGTTAAAGGTCACATATCATGCAAAATACACTTTTTCAAGCTTTTTTTTGCAAAAATATGTGCGCCTGGCCTGTCCACAGTACCCCCAAGAATCAACCCCCCCTTCTGCACCTTTGAGAAAAATGTGTGCTCAAACAAGCCGTTCTCAGATTTTCCCCTCATGAAGTTGGCCCTCCCCGCTTGGAAGAAAGTCCCACCCTCCTCTCCTCATCTTCCTCTCAGCTGCCAGCTAATTCTTAGACTAATAAAGTCTAATTAAAAACAGATTACTACCAAGTAACCTCAACTAATTAAATATATCTAAGGTAAAATAAGTGATTGCATAATTATTAATCTTGCATATTTATTCATTCCTTTTTTTAAAAAAAGCTGCTCAATCTGTCAAGTTGCATATGGATCGAGCATGAACAGCCCTTTTCAAGTCCAGCCACAAATTATCAACTTGATTGAGGTCTGGTCTTTGACTCCGTCATTCCAGAACATTCACCTTGTCTTTAAACCATTTGCTGTATGCTTTGGGCCATTGTTTTGCAGGGAGATACATTTTTCTCCCAAGCCTTAGTTGTCTTGCAGACTGAATTAGATTTTCCTCCAGGATTTTCCAATATTTTGCTGCATTCATTTTACCCTCTTCATTTACAAGCGTTCTACCTACAAGCCTGCTGAGAGACATCCCCACAGCATGAGGCTGCCATCACCATGCTTTACAGTGGGGAAAGTGTGCTTGTGGTGATGTGCAGTATTTGGTATCTAAACATAGCGTCTTGTCTGATGGCCAAAAAGCACCATTTTGGTCTCATCAGATCAAAGACCTTTGTTGCATTTGACCATGGAGTCTCCCACATGCCTTTTGGTAAACTCTAGTCTAGATTTGAAGAGTTTTCTTCAATAGAGCCTTATTCTTTGTCACTAAATTGATATTTATACCGTGATAGGCTGAATCATGATTTTCTTTCAGAGAAAATTTGAAAATCTGTTTCAAATTTCACATTGAGCTTCCTCATAAAGCTGGATTGGAATGATTCGTGTCTCATAAGCAGTTATTCAACCATGAAATTGGTCGTCAAATGAGGCTCTTTCAAATGAATTGTCAGATATTTGAATATTTGGAGTCACCCTGAATAGAATATAAATAGATTATATAATGAGGAAGCTGGCTTTTAGTCCAGTTTAGTATGAGAACAATAGTCCATGAGAAAGTTGACCAAATTGATTGCTAGCACTTTCCAAGCTTGATCCTGCAAGGAAGGCAAGTGGGCTTCTCTCTGTGTGGAAGACCATTTATTTACTGAATCTATTTCCTCCTATCTCATCAGGAGAATCTACCTCTTTGGCAGCTGCAGGTCCAGTGGAGCATGGACAACCAGAGTCCTGAGGAGACAGAGGCCATCTTCAAGGTAGTCCATCTGAATCAGCCAGATTCTGTCTGACACTACAACGGTGTGCTGTCACTACAACTCGATGTGTGGACAGCATTTACAGCCCTGTGTCTCCAGTATACCACATACTTTATGTGTGTGTGAGCACAAAGTCTTAGCTTTACTAATCCCCTTATTATTAAAAAAGCACATTATAAAACTTCATGTACTGGAAAATGAAAACTCAAATGCTAAATCATGTATTTTTTTTTCTGGTCAGAAATGTAAAAAATGTGTACAGCTTAAGGAAATAATATGTACCAGGTGCTGCAGATAAATACCTAAAGACCAAGCAGACAGGATTATAGTCCCCTTGTCTGCTCTGTTTTTGCCTCTGAAATGAGACGGTGCCTCAGACAGCTTGTTCTCCTGTTTGTTCCCAGAGAGGTCTACTGTCTGCCGTAGCGGCTGTTGCCATGGAGATGAAAGAGCGCTACCTTGATTGGTCGTATTCCATTGGAGGCTACAAAAAAGCGAGGAAGACCTTTACAAGGTAAAGCTGAATAAGTTTGTCTGCTCGTGTGGTTGCTGTCAACTGGCAGGTAAAAATGCAAAATAAACTCTGGGTATTATAATTGTCATGTTATGAAGCATTGGATTTAGAGCCTTTTTTCCTGTCTGTAGCTTACAAGAAAACCGTCCTTTGTCCAAGACCTTTTTCGTAAGGATGATTCAGATTGAGAAGGAACAAGTACGTACAGAAACTGTCAGAAATTTAACACAACTCACCTGAAATCTTCAGCTTTAAGGCATGGATTACAAAAAGCAGATGTTTTAAAAGAAAAAAACAAGATGACGTCGTGGACTTTGGTTTGCTTGCAATATTGACAAACCAGAATAATCAGTAATAATGTTGTTTGCTCTTTAAGGAGACTCCAAAGATGAACAATCTGAGAGATTACTACGAGAGGGCACTGCAGGAGTTTGGGACTTACGATGACGGTGAGCAGAATTTACATACATAAAAGAAACAAGAGCAGAAGGAAAAGGCATGTTACTTTAAAATATTTATTTATAAGATCATGTTATTCAAGTATAAAGAACTAAATTCCCACTAACAGAGCTGCTAAATCTAATGCGTGAAAGCCAAATACTTTAAAAGTTATCAGACCAGATGTTGCTCTGATCTATTTGGAAGCAAAGAGTGAAAATACATTCTTGGACAAATACTGGATCTCCAGAAAACTACAGGTTCTGGTTTCAAACGATAAAGCTTTCAAATGGGGTGTGGGAAGATTGAAAATATTTCCATTTCCCTGCAGATCTGTGGCTGCAGTACATCCAGGATGAGCTAGGACCCCTCGGACAGCCAGAGAACTGTGGAAAGATCCACTGGAGAGCCATGAAGTTTCTAGAGGGAGAGAGCGTGGAGAGGTTCACTTCCAAACACACCCTCCTTCAGACCGGACACTTATGAGCGGCCCTGAAGAGGGCCAGTCAAAGCCAGCCTCAGGCTGTGTTTAAACAACCGTTGTAGTTAATGGCAGCACATGTTTTAAAGCAGGTGTTCCTTTTGGTCCCGTAGAGATCTGATTCTATGAACTTCCATAATTTGTTTCATTGCCTTCAAGTGGAAAGCCACTGCTACAGTTTCTTCATTTGAACATCCAGCGATGTTGAACGTCATGTTCTTAAAATGTTGTGATCACAGCTGTTTTCTGACTTAAACCCACTTTAGATATACAGATGTTTGTTCTGGTTTTGATACCAGACAGATACGGGACACGTCATTGTAAAGATGTCCAGTTGGGTTGGATTTCAAATTTATTTGAGAAGAGCAACCTTGACACTGTTATGATAATAAAAAATATCTTTCATTCTTGGATGTTCTCTTTTGAGCTGACTGAGAAAAGGTAATGCAAGTCACTGACACAAAAAGAATCATATCTTCGTAAAATTCTCATTTCATTTAATGAAATCCCATCGAGTGATTAGTCAGTAACAAATATCATTGAAATTTTGCATCCCTAAAACCACAACTGTTACCTTAAAATACAAAAACTTTAAGCAGCAGTGGTGCTACGAGAGCATTTAACATCTGGAATATTTTTTCACTCACCGGCTAAAATAACTGCAAACAAACATGGTATGTATGTGCTGATTTTAAGGGCACTTGGTTCAAGTTTCATGAGTTATGCCAGAGCTGCAGCTTCTACAATAATGTAACAGTTAAGTATAAAAACACTAATGGAGATAAGTATAAACAAAAAAATATCTGTGGGAATTTTAGGATGCTTCCTGTTACGTGACACATTTGTTAAAATGCCTTGTGCCCATTTTAGGGAGTATGATATCAGAAAAATGAAATATTAGGAATGGCACTTATCCATCAAAGACCATATAGCAGTTAAAGTACTTCTGCACACTACAATCATCATCAGTACAAAAGAAAATTAGTGCAAACATGACAGCTGTCCAAAACCATTAATCAGGAGTTGCTATGGCTAATAATTACCTTCATGTTATGATCCCTTTGGAAAATCAGAAAACAATGGCCAAATTAAAGAACATCCTATCAGCTTAAGTCTCTCAATATGTTTTACTAGCACGGCTAATAAACACAGTGTGTATTTAGGGCTTATAAGCGTACTATTTGTACACTTTTGGCTGGTCTTAAATAACAAAATGGCCTGTAGACAGAAATGGACAGTCAATGCCACCACAGGGTATTTCAATAGCAGATGGCTAATCAAAGGCAACATGTTTAGCACAAACCTCTGTGAACATTTTTAACCTACAAATACGAAGTCAAATGCTGAGTAACAACCGTTTTGATGCTCATAAACGTACAGCTCTTTTAGATCAAGTTTTAGGTGAACCCTGTGAGTAGTAAAACAATAAAAATAACATTTTGATCAAAATTTTACAAGTAAATTTACAGTATTACAACGGGGCAAAAGAATTATCACCAACGCCAAAACAAAATCTATCTATGCTTGCCTTTAAAAAGCAGCTGGATCAAGCAGATCAACATTACTCAGTTTTTTCTCTGAAACAAAACAAAATGCCAAACAATGTTATTAAAAAGCTTTTAGAAATATCTAAATCTCTTGCTGATAGAATTTCATTTTGATATAAGGTGTCCCATAATGTTTGCAAGGTCCCATGCTATCTTCTAGTAGGAAATGCCATGCACCCAATTTGTACTTCCCCAGTGTATGAATCTTGCTCTGCCCACACCTTCACACAGCCTCAGATCTTCTTGAAGATGATGTAGGTGAAGAGGACCAAAATGCCCGTGGACAGAAGTCCGATCACACACTGGTGGATAGTGATGACATTCTCCAGGGCATGGATGCGTTCCTCCATGGCGTTGGTGTGAATGTAGTCATAGATGGAGGCCCCGATGCTCCACACTGCCCATAGAGCATCCACCAACGCTTTCATGGTGGGAGAGACCATTGTGAGGGCCGCCTGCAGCCGTGTGCTGGCCACATCCGCTGCTTATCAGCCCCACTGCACTACAGAGAGGAGAGGGTGACAGAGAGAGGAGGAGGAGGAGGAGGAGGCTTTGTGTGGGCAAAAGTGATGACTTAAAAAATAGCATCCCAACATTCAAATATCTACAAACATAGAAAACTTTATCATGTGGAAAAATAAGTAAATTGAAAGAAGAATACTTAATATATATATACAGGAATATTGTTTTACCCTTATAAATCAACCATGGTCTATTTAATTGGCCTTTTGACCACAAAAAATGCAAAAACACATCTTTAATGTCAAATAAAAATGAATTTCTAAAAGGTAATGTCAATTAAATTTAACAGAGGTCCAGTCAATTGGTGCTAGTAGTCTCACAATTATTGAAATGGGGATCACCCATTTCCCATTGTGAATGCATCACAACTGATTGTAGTATAAAGACATCTGTGTCTGGAAGGTGCAGTCACTTGTTAGTCAGTAATCCTGGATACCATTACACCATGAAGACAAAAGAACACACTCCAAGCAACACTCCAAGCAACTTAGAGAAAAGGTTCAAAAGGTTGAAAAGTATAAGTGAGGGGATGGATACAAAAAAGTGTTCAAGGCACTGAGCATCCCCCAGAGTTCAGTTAAATCCATCACCAAGAAATGGAAGGAATATGGCACATGTGTAAATGTGCCTACATCAGGCCGTCTTCACAAACTGAGGGAACATGCAAGAGGGAGACTAGAGAGAGAGGCCACAAAAACACATATGACTACTCTGAAGGAGTTGCAAGCTTCAGCAGCTGGAGAGACTGCATACAACTGTTGCCTGGGATCCTCACCAGTCAAAACTTTATGGGAGAGAGGCAAAGAGAAAGCCACTGTTAAAGAAAACTCTTCAAATCTAGACTACAGTTCGCCAGAAGACATGTGGGAGACTCCATGGTCAAATGCAACAAAGGTCTTTGATCTGATGAGACCAAAATGGTGCTTTTTGGCCATCAGACAAGACACTATGTTTGGCTGATACCAAACACTGCACATCACCACAAGCACAATATCCCCACAGTAAAGCAAGGTGGTGGCAGCCTCATGCTGTGGGGATGCTTCTCAGCAGGCTTGTAGGTAGAAGGCTTGAAAATGAAGAGGAAGGAAACTCATTAAATCTGGACAAGAGATTGCCAAAAGATGTGGGAACATCAGTGGTTAAGTGGAAATAATTTCTTTGGTCTGATGAGACCAAAGTGGTGACAAGATGCTATGTTTGGCTGGCACCAGACACTGCACGTCACCATAAACACACCATCCTCACTGTGAAGCACGGTGGTAGCAGCAACATGCTGTGGGGATACTTCTTGGAAGCAGGCCCTGGAAGGCTTGTAATGGTAGAGGGTAAAATGAATGCAGCAAATACAGGAAAACATTCTGCAACAGAACCACAGCCTGGTAGAAGTTTTATTTTCCAGCAAGACAATGACCTGAAGCATGCAGTGAAGCTACATAAAAATGGTTTCAAGACAACAAGGTGAATTTTCTGGAGTGGATGAGTCAAAGCCCAGACCACAATCCAACAGAGAGGCTGGACTTGAAAAGGGCAGTTCATGCCTGATCCCAGTACCACTGGACAAGGTGAATCTATGAAATATGAACTTGAAGGGGGGTGAATATTTATGCAGTCACGTATTTTACATCACATGTTTCTTTAATTGACATTACTTTGTAGAAATCTGTTTTCACTGACATTAAAGAAAGGTTTTGGGGATTTTTTTTTTGTCAAAAAATCCAAATTATATTGACCATAACTTG
This sequence comes from Cheilinus undulatus, assembly GCF_018320785.1. NCBI lineage: Eukaryota > Metazoa > Chordata > Actinopteri > Labriformes > Labridae > Cheilinus > Cheilinus undulatus. The sequence goes on along the minus strand of NC_054868.1, from coordinate 31,474,376 downwards.
ATTTGTAAAAATAAGAAAGGGTTGAAATATACTTTTGTCAGGCACTGCACATTTGTGTTGTATTAAGAAAAAAATGTGGTATTTATTTTGCTTGAGTTTTTAATTAATCATACTTTGTAAAATCTTGAATGAGATGTGTGTTTAAAAACCAGCACATATACATGAAGGTTGATTTGTTTTTTTATTTTAATCACTGTTTACATATTAAAAGTGGACGATTTAGTTAAAAACTAGGACTTTTTATTGAAAGAGGTTCAGCCACACTAAAAACTTTGACTGAAATTACTATTTAAAACTATAAAAGCCTTCATCAGTTGAGAATCTTTCTGTTCTTTTGCACCATGACAATTTTAGCAAACTAATACTACTAATCCACTGTGTCCTCATACTTTTCTCTTTCCTTTAATCACCTCACATGATTAATTAAACGGCAGATTAAGAACTTATTTAAACACATTTAATATGATAATGATGTTATAGAATAACCCTCCTATGATGCTAGATACACCCCTGCTGACTAAGTAGAATGTAAAATTTCATGACAGCATGTCACAGTGATGTGTTTTCACTCTGAGCTATTGGTTTGTTTGGTTCAGTCCCCTTTAAGCAGCAGCTACAATCTAACTCCCAAACACTGGTCTTATTTAGCCTGTCTTTATACCTTGTTATGTTTCTTCACATTCATCTCTCTCTCTCTCTTTGCTCCAACAGTGGACTCCCACAACACATGCTGACGTCATCACAGTATTAATAAACTGAACTGGCTCAACATTATCCTCCGTTTGTTTCCAGTAAGACCAGAAAAGTCCGAATCTGTAACGCAACAGGAACTTAAGTTCAAGCTAAACGAGGAACAAGACTGTGTGTACACAAGATCACACTGAACAGGCTTTATTGTAAACAAGACATTTATGTAAAGGCTCAAAACTCACCCGCGGGTGTCAGGCGTCAGTGTGACGACACGGACAGAGCTCAACATGCGTCCTGTCGATGATGGAGTGATAAAATGTCTTGTTTGGGAGAAGCCGGGCTGCTCCTGGCAGGTACAAAGTCGGACATTTCGTCTTATTAATAAGTAAGTCCAAACGAAGCGCGTCGTTTCCGGTCAGCTTTTCAAAATAAATCGGTTCTGTTAACGTCTTATTTTAACAACACGACTTGAGGGTGCAGTTTAAATTTTGCGGTTTTAAATGACTGCAGGGGAAAAGTAGACACCGCCATAGTAAAAAGCATAAACGTTTCATTTGCTATTAAATGCTATAAATCAAAATTTTCTCCTCTGTTTTTTTACTCTGACAAGAAAATGTGAAGTGTTTTCAGTCCTTAATGTTAGCAGCTTGTCTCCACGAAGCAGCTGACTGAACCATATGAGAAACAGAGCGTCACAGGCTCTCAAAGTGGACCATGACCTACAGATTGTATTTCTGAAAATAGTTTATAAAAGACTTAAAAGTTGTATGATTGAATCAAATGCAACCTACTAGATACAGACTAAAATTTATCAGAATATTTGGGGATTAGAGAAATGTTTTAATAGCAGCTCAGAGCATAAAAAAATAAAGAAAAAGGCTACCACTATTTCATTCATTTCAAAAGCAGTGTCAATTACAAAAGCATTTAATGCATTTAAAAAAGCTTAATTATGTGCATTAAAGTGAGACATTAATAAACAGATAAGTACATAAGCTTTCAAGGGAAACATGGCAGCAGAATAGCACATTCTGCAACACTGATTTGACTAAAAGCACTGTTCAATGCAAATGGCATACAGCATGTAAAGAGAGCAGTGTAGATACGTTAGGTCAAATCAACCTAATTTATCTGACAGGAGTAAATTATTCAAATTTACCTCTAGCTTTACAGTATGCCCAGTTTAGGACTCTAACACCAATGTTTGGGACAATAAGATTCCTAAAAGAAAAAAGAGGAAGTAAAGAAAACAGTTCAGCAAGGACGAAATGAAGAAACCTCAGGATAGGTTAAAGGGAAAGGACCCCAGGATCAACAAATATGTTATGTGCATGTAGGTGAAAATTAAAACGTAAGGTATCGCATAATGTAGGATTACTCAGCATAGAATACCATAACAAAAGCATCCTACACGTGACACCACCAAGCACAACACGACACCACCCTACAATATAACAAACCATAACATAACACATAATAAAACACAACTTTACAAAAAATGACTTAAAGCACAGCGCAAAACCATACAAAATCAAATCAAATACCTAAACTGGAAATGCACAGATTTTTTTTTTTTTTTTAAATTGGGTCCATTAGCAATCCTGATGTCTAACATAATATTTAGCCTATGTTCTTTCATCACTTCTTTTGGTGCAAGAGTCTTTGACAACATTTTCTCTCACATTTGACCATGAAAACAGACCAGAGTTTGTCTAACTGGTCACTTCTTAGCCTGTAAAAGATATTTTATCGATTATGTAGAGGCTTCTGGTATAGTATCTAGCGAATTGAACTGAATTGCATTAAATTAGCTAGATGTACCAGAGTCAAGCTCCTCAACATCTCTTTAGTCTTGGACTGTTCACCCCTGGTAATACGCCCACAGACCACCGGTCCAGGAACGTGCCAGAGCCGGACGGGAGCGCAAGCAGTGGAACTGCTCCGATTGACCAGAGAGGGAGCGATTTGCTCCGCTGTACAATTTGTTGGCAAATTGAGGCACAGCCGTTTTATTTGGAAATTGGAGGTCACTTCAGCCATAATATTTAGCCCAAATATGCCTAGAAGTTCTGTCCTAGAAGTATTGTTACTACCAATACATAAGTAGTGTACCATGGCATTTTATTACATGTAATAACAAAATAGATTAATACATAATATTAAAACATAACATTGACAAACATTTATCAGGACTGAACATAATAGCTGAATACTAGATTGTAAAACAAAACACATACATACCTGACTCAACAGAACATAACACAAAATTTACTTAGCTTATAACATAACATAACATAACATAACATAACCCATTACAGCATTCAGCATGACATAACATCAGCAACCCAACATGACATAACATGGCTTGGCCTAACTTCTTACCAAACCTCGTCAGTTTAACCAGAAGAGAAACCTAACTTAATATTAACATCATCATGTGAGGAATGAAGCCTTAATTTTGTCCAGCTGTCACGCCGTAATCACCCCCTGGAGTTCCACGTGACCACACTGTGATCTCTGGGAAACAATAAAGGTTGTGTTTGACACATGCTTTTAAAGAAGCGCCATGACGCGTCTCCACCACCAGGGGTCGCAGCGCGCTAACATGTCACATGCGAGCTGTGGCGAACCTGGGCAGTATCTCGCCTCTTCTAGCATCGATAAAAGAGGGAACACCTTGAGTGAGAGCCGCAGACGAGCCGCCCAGGAGCTGCGTGCGGAGCGGGTGCGCGTGGCGCATGTGGACAGTCTGAGCCAACACACTGGAGGAATGTGTGGAGTTACAGGCAAACACACATGCTCGGACATTATTCTGTACAGTGCTCTTAGCCGCTTTAAAGTCTGAATAATTGGAAATTCAGGGCCACAGCGCTGCGCCCCCCGACGGAAACCTATAATAGGAGACGAGCCAGTGACGCGCTGAAAATAACCAGTTTACCACTTAGCACCGGTCCATTTTGGGGAGGGCCCAACACGAGGGCGCAGCACCATATATCAGCTCCTTCCAGCTGTTTGGGAATACCCTCTTCATTATATCGAGGCTGCAGCATGGTGGAAGCAACAGCAGGCTCCTTTTCCTCTCAGTCTCCCCGGCTGTCTCCTTCCACAGTGGATACTGGATGACTGGCTGGGTGCTGGGAGCGCACCAGGGATCTCATGTTGGGAAATGCAGAAGCTTTTTCTTTTTTCCTTTTTTAAGGGAATGAGGGCGGGAGGGGAGACTGGCTGGCACTAGACAACGACACTGTTGCGTATGTAATGTTTTTTCTCCTAGGACAGAGGGGACCAAATAGGCCGGGGGGCACCGGACGACTTCTTCCTAAGAGACAATTCGTTCCCCCCACCCTTTAAAGGATAATGTCGCTTAATCTGGGATGCATGCAACACCAAGTGATCGGTGTTTCTGAGCGGCGGTGCTGCTGGATGGACGGTGAAGTTCAACTTCGCTTGCAGACGCGATCTCCAGCAGGCAGCCAGACGAGCAGCCAGACAGTCTGCGCTTTCTCCCTCTCTTTACGCAAAGTCCCCACATGGCTGCGGGATGCTGACACCTGCCCGACATTCAGGTAACAACAGCATCACCTAATTCTACACTCACAGACAGACAGCACATCACGTATGGGAAAATAGAAATCCCACTTTCTCTTGTCTTTAAGTGTGATTCAGAATCCTGAGATTAATGTGGAGTTTCCTTCTTAAAGCGTCCCTGGTGATGGGACTGATGATGGTGATGTGTGTGTCAGAGGCTGGGTCTTTGCGGGCAAGGTGAGTCCTTAATTTGTTCAACTGGCCTACAAAGTCCCAGTTTCTGGCTCATGTGACCCCCAAGTTATTAAAAGAGTCTACAGCATTGTGTGAGAGGAAAGTCTTACAGATAATACTTAAAAAAACAAAGCAGTTTTTAAAAACCCTGTACATCATTTTAAGACAGTTTAGGGGTAAATGGAGTAATCCTATCGAGGAAAAACGCATGAATTTTGCAATAAATACTCTATGGCTCAATGATGGAAAACCTAGGCCTGTTAAAGCCTCAAGGTAATATCATAAGAGTAAATTAATGTAATTTAATATTTAATGAACTGGACTTAAGGCAGTACAGACAGTGATTTAAGTGCAGCTTCAGGAAATTAAACAAAGGAAATCTAAAGTTATGTTAAAATAACTACTTTATAGCTCAGACATAAAACAGTGATATCATCCTTATTGCTTCATAAGTGGTAAAAATGTTTGGTTAGTCATTTTTGGTCTACACAATCTTGTGAAAGAGGCACAGCAAACCAGAGCAGAGGTTGTTTCTATCTGATGCAAACAATGACACACAACTTTCACATGTTGCGTCTCAAAAAAAAAAAAAAAAAAAAGAGTGTCTGTTTCTCAGTTGGCCTTATTCTGCTCTACGGCTCCTGAGAAATAGTTTTCCAAACAAATCAGTTTTTCTGTTCAGGGTAATCACATAGCAATTTAATGGAAGGATTTAATTTATAAGAAAAAATTGTACATTTAATTTGTTACCAAAGAGAACACATGCTGAAAATTCATTAAGTAATGTTACGAGCAAATTTTTTTTCCATCCTGAATTTGGAAGAGTGATTCAATCCAAAATGTGACCATTTCTGCCAATCTTAAACTCGCCATCAACAAATTAAAGCGAGCAAAAAGACAGTAGTCAAAAGCGCCCCTGCATACTTTGTTATGTTGAACAACTGTGTCAGGTTAAGAAGTTGTTTTGGAGGCCAGTGTCTATATCCGTCCTGACCCTAGCGTGCCGAGCATACCTCACTAATGAATTTAGCATCCTGACACAAGATGCTTTATGTAATTAATAGAGCTGAGGGGATGTGGTGGCATCTCCATGCTGCAAGTGACACATAGGTAAGACATTCGCTGAAGCATGGGATTTTTATTTTAAAAAGACCTGGGTGGTTATTAAAACACACTTAAAGCGGACCTGTAAATGGCATCACAGCAGATTGAGAGGAATCACTCTGCATGTCAGCTTCTGTTTTTAAACTTAAAACTTGTTCAGAAGTTATTTCTGGGTTGTTTATGACAGATCATAAGCAGCAAACATATTTAAGCTTTAATTAAAATCTTGACAATTGTAGATGAGATTCTACTGCAACTTAAAAGATGTATCAAAGTCAGATATATAGGAGATTAGGTGAGTATATGTGGCACACATGGAGATGCACTAAACCATCATCACAGATATTCTAGTATCTTTTAAATACAATGATACATCACAGAGAGCAGATAAAAAGCCCTCCGTCCAAAAGCTCTCCATATATGCTGCAAGTGAGCACGAGCCAGCGCAGCTATGAGAGCTGAGGGCCTAGTAAGGGAGGCTTGGTGGAATAAGCCTGGTTTGAATAAGCAGCATGGCTACGGGGAGCTCTGGGAGAGTCACCAAGTGTGCTGATTAAAGTTGTGATATTAAACAGCGCTGGCTGCTCCCGCCTGCCAAGCCTCTCTTTCTCTCAGTGGCATTTCACATTGTTTAAAAGGTCCGATCGGACTCATCTCTCCACTTGCTGCTCGGTGTTGCTTACATCTTTTTATTTTCTCCCTCTCGTGTCTCATATTCTCTGTTTGCAGGGTTGTAGGCGCACTCTAAATAGACTTTCACTACATTTCCCAGGTGCTTTTTCTGCTCTGGGTCACTGGGTTCGCTCAGTTCTTGACGTGACCATAACCTTGAGTGCATGTGTGTGTAATTGTAATGCATCATATAGAAAACTCTGCTGAGGTAAAAGCTTCACATTGTGTTTACCTCTCCTGTGAAAACTGAACTCCTAACGAACACACTTCTCGGAAATTCAGCTCTGAACTCATTCAACCCCTTTTAAAAGCGTCACTGTGAAACCCAATAAAACTCTGCCATTATAAATATACAATTCATAAATACTGGAAAGCATGCATGCTTTCTGTGAAATATATGACCCAGACTCTTTTAAAAGGTCAAACTTCAAAGACGTCACGGTCACTCTTAACTTGTTGGACTTCTTTAGCTGCTACTGAAGAGATACCAAAAGTTACTGCGCCGGATTGCACTCGAGGAGCCAGCGAAGGTTGTAGTTTGATCTCAAAAGTCTGGAATGAGACATAGAAAGATTAAGCTAGCAAAGAAGGGAGGGAGGGAGAGAGAAAGAAAAGGCAGCAAGAAAAGTGAGGGACTTTTAGGGGCAGCTGTGTTTTATTAACCCAGTCATAATGCCCCTAAAAATCCTTATTGCTCTTGCAATGGTCAACAAAATCTACTGTTACAACATGTGGAGGATTTCAGAGGAGTGTCATGTTCTTATCAAAAAACCTGTTGGTCAATGAAAAATGTACGCTTCAGTTGAAAGGTTACATTCAGACAGTTTTAACCTGACTTTATGTGAGTCATGGTTGAAAAGCATGAATGGAAGTTTGCTGAAGTTGAGCAGTAACCTTTGTGAAAAGTTTCCCAACATGTTTGCTGAGGTAGATTTGCACAAAGTTGTAAGAGTTACCTGTGACAGAACAATAACAATGTTTTCCTTTGGGAGACTTATCAGACACGCTGTCGTCGTATTTCTGCCCAAGTCTTCGGAGTCTAACATGCAGACGGGGGAGTCAATGCTCCGTCCTTTGGTATTTTGACTTTGCAATCGAGTGCCAAGGGACAGATTGTAAAACACAGACAGGTAGGCAGGTAGACTGAGAAATAAGACAGTCTGGCAGACAACAACAAATTCAGAAAGTAGTAGGATACACAGTACAGGCTGGTGGAAATACAGGCGGGCAGATGGAAGCATAAGATAGGTAAATAATGAGACATCTTGACAAGACAGCAGCCGTTCAGTGAGATATAGAAAATGGCAACCAGGCCAAGAAGGAGACAGAAATAGGAAGCAAAAAGAGGCACATTAATAGAGACGGACAGAAAGAGAGAAATGGAGGGCCGTGGAGGACTGGGATCCAGGCCTGGGTGTGGTGAGGTGGGCTGTCATGGCTGGAGAGCGGGTGGTGTGGAGAGGAGTTCTCAATGTTGGTGAGTGAGTCATCAGAGGGAGGTTATTCTGTCAAATCTCCCTGTGGGACGACTCCTTCTGTTGAAGGAAGGAAGGAAGATTCCGCTTCATGTCGAGGGACAGAGCGAGAGAGAGAGAGAGAGACAAGGGGAGAGGGAAAGTGTGGACGATGACTCAGGGCCACGAACCACATGGTGACGGAGAAGGGAGGGAGGAATTACTCATCAGAGCATGTGGAATCTCATACGGCTATCACAGGACTGACAGCGTGCTTCCCCCATGGCTGCTGCTCAGCCGCCATGCAGCCGCCATTGCTCCCTCTGGCATCGACCAAACACTGATCAGCCACGCTTTCACCAATGGAGAACAAAGTGAAGGTGGAGATCAGGGTAAACCAGGGGTCAGACTCACACATGAAGGGCGTTTTTTTGTAATAAAATGATTTTATCAGAGCCGAGTCCCTGCCAGTCTAGGTACCTTGGGGCGTCATGAGGCACAAAAGTCAGAGAAAATTAGTTTTTTGAAACACTTATCAAATGTGAACTCAATCCAAAAGTGCTGAATCACTTGACTTTTCTCTTCAGATATCACACACTTAATTCACCTGGCTGTGCTGCTTCTATGGAACAAAGGCATGTAAAAAAAAGGTTGCAAGATTACTTGTAAATGGCTTGGATAGCCCTCCTGCTAGCATGATCACCTCTGAGCTCTAAATATCATGCTAAGTTAAAATCATAGAGCTCTATTTTGCCCAAATTAAGCATCTATCACAGTTTTTAGAAATGCCTGTGTGTGGGAGGTCAGATCACATAGGTCCTGGTTTTATTAAGAATGAAAGATATAACTGAGAGTAAATATAAGAGTATTTTGAAACAAGCGTTTAATCTCAGCCCATGTCTGCTTATATTTGAGTTTAAAATTACGGCATGCTGGAACAGGTCTCCCTGCTCTTGCTCTGAATTCGGCAATACTTTCAAAATGTTTTATTAGAGGAACTTTTCAAAGGAGAAGTACTAAAAGGGGCTTGATAAATATGTATCCACTTTACACGAGGAACAGAGGGTGACATTTGAAGTCCAGTAGCTTCTTTTCTCCTCTGTCTCTAGGCCTACAAAACAGCTCTTTCATGTCTGTGTAAATCCATCTTTACAGTGATAAATGGGCCACTACAGCCAGCCCCTGGATGACAAAGTTGTATTGAGTGATGACAAGACAGAGAATAGAAGCGGGTGAAAGGGCTGCAGGCGGGACATGCACCATAGCTTCTCTTTATCTACTTGGTACTGAGCAGCATGAACTTGTAGTTGTCCTTGTATTTGAGTAGTGCTGTCAGGTGTAAAACAAAGCTCAATGATGGAGCCCCTAGTTCAAGTTTGTGTGACGGTAAACTAATTTACTTCGGTCTGTAATGGTCCTATTGACTGGTGGCTAAGATTATAAGGAGCTACTTTTAATATGAGTGTATTCAGAAATAAAGGATGATGAGTCTACCATGGTGGCATGACTCAACAGGTGAAAGTACCACGCCTATAGGCCCCCCTTACCAGCAAACGGCACAGTCCCAGAGCTGTCTGTAATGGAGGTTGCCATTAGGGTGTGGGCTGACAGAGCTCCAACACCAGAAGAACCACTCAAATCTAGAGCAAACACTGCACACAAAAGCGTGAGGGCAAGAAAAACTGGAGCAGACCTTCCCTGCGTGGATCTGTCCTGCACCCCTGTTTGAAAAGAAGAATTAACCATCCTGACCTGCTTTTAGCCAATCAGCCTGTGAGACCAGGCTGTGGTGAGACAAGAGTAAACAGACAGGAAGACAATCTGCTGTAATACCTTAAGCTGTTGAAGTGGTGCTGTTGTGAATCTTCAAAAACTTGTTTCTCAAGATATTGTCAATCCACATTGATAATAGTCACTCTGGTTATGCTGAGTAGTGATTTGTGTATTGCTAAATTTAAACATGTTGCACCACACAAACTAGCGCTTTGATAGAGATTAGTCCACTTAATTTTTTCACCCAGTGAGGTAAAAATTGTTATTTAGCTTAAATTGGCTAACATTTTCAGAAACAAGTATTTTGGTTTTTATTTCAAATTACTTAATATTTATTTTAAATGACTGCCATTTGTAATGCCTGTTTAGCTAAGTGAATGAAATAAAAAAGCTAATATTTTAGGACAAAAATGGCTTGTTTAGGTTCATATTACTGAACATTTTCACCCAATAACTGACAGGCATGATGCTTATTTAGTTAACTGAATTAAGTAGCCTAAATATAGCTTATATTTTAGGGAACAGGTGTCTTGTATGTCATTTCAAATTGAAATTTACACCCAGTAGCTGAGAGGTATAATGCTTTGTTATGTTGCAGCCTGATGTTTAGATTTTTTTTTCTCTCATTCATCTACATTTAGTACCAAAAAAAAAAAAAGAAAGTTGCATCCAGACCCTTTGCAACATTAGCCGAAGTATCTACACCTTGATTGGAGTCCACCTGTGATAAACAAAACTGATTGGACATGATTTGGAAAGGCACACACCTCTCAATAGAAGGCCTCACAGCTGACAATGCAGATCAGGGCAAAAACCAAGCCATGAGGTCAAAGGAACTGCCTGAAGAGCTCAGAGACAGGTTTGTTGCAGGGCGACAGATCTGAGGAGTGCTACAAGGGTCCAAAGAGTACAGTTAAACTCTAAACCACGCCTATTCAATTTGAGGCCCGGGGGCCACATGTGGCCCAGAACCAACCCCCAAGTGGCCCAGACTGTGGTCATGATGCAGAGGGCAACCTGTTTCGCATATTTTCATAAATTCCCCCAGTATTTCAGACTGTGAATGCAACACTCCACGTAGCCTAGCAACAGTCTACCTACAATGCACTGCATTGTTTTGAAGTGTGGCTAGCAGTGCTGACAAAATTATTATTTACAGAATTTCATTTTATTTTTTCATTCTATTTATTTTATTTTCATTCAAGGGAAAAAAACATTTCTAACACCTCAGGTTATGTTCAAATACAGCTCTGTTGTTGTGTTTTTTGCACTTTTTGATGTGCTTTTGTCATGTTGCCAAATTTTAAAGGGAATATATGAATAAAAGTGCATATTTTTCATCAAATTGGTCTGTATTGGTTCGAATTTGACATTTCAGCTGCTTACCGGGTGCCGAACACGTCTGGCCCGGCTACATTTCTTGATTTTAAAATTTGGCCCCATTGAATTTATAATTGAATAGCCCTGCTCTAAACGATATGGATAGAGGAAACCAGGTACCATTTATCACCTGCCCAATACCACCTGAGCAGTGAAGCATGGTGGTGGCAGCATCATGCTGTGGGGGTGTTTTTCAGCAGCATGGACTGTGAGACTGGTCAGGGTTTAGGGAAAGCTGAATGGAGCAAAGTATAGTGATATCCTAATTTCAGAGCACAGGACCTCAAACTGGGCCAAGGGTTTACCTTTCATCATGGCAGTGACCCTAAGGACACAGCCAAGACAAAACAGGATTGGTTTAGGGACAACTCTGTGAATGTCCTAGAGTTGCACAGCCAAAGCCCTGACTCTTATTCTATTGAACATCTCTGGAGAGACCTGAAAATGGCTGTCCAGCGACAGTACCCATCCAATCTGATCATGCTTGAGAGGATTTAGAAAGAAGAATGGCAGAAAATCCCCCAATCTAGGTGTGCGAAGCTTGTTGTGTCATACTCACAAGGACACAAGGCTGTAGTTGGTGAGTAAAAGCTCTGAATACTTAAGTTGACAGTTCTTTAGTTTTAACTGATTTGAACATTTATAAAATTCTGTTTTCACTTTGTCATGATGGGTTAGCCCCCACAGTGTTTTAAGTCCCGTCTTAAGACACATTTTTATTCTTTAGCTTTTAACAACACGTAAGTTGTGTGGTCCCCTGTGTCTTTTATTATTTTATTTATTCCTATTGTTTTTATCTTTTTTTATATTTTGTGTTTATATTTATTGTTTTTAGCTACTATCTATTGTTTTAATATATTCTCTTGATTTTATTGGTTTTATCTTGAGCACTGGTGTACCAATTGTTTTATTTTATTGGTTTTATCTTGAGCACTGTTATACCTATTATTTAGTTTTTAAATGATGTTTTGTGCAGCACTTTGGAAATGTTCAGCTTATAAAATGTGCTATATAAATAAAGTGGAGTGGATTGGATTGGATCTGGTACTTTATTCAGATTAATGGGAATGAAACATTTTTTGCTGTAACGTCCTGCTGCAACATAACAAAACGAAAAAGAAGGGGGTCTGGATACTTCCTGTCTGCACTGTATGCCTGTTATGATGACTTAATTTCAGTGAATATGAACTAGGGCTGGGGAATTAATCGAGAATTAAATCACAATATGGCCTGCTGCAATTTTAAAATTGCAGAAGATGCAATATTTCTTCAACCTGGACTTTATGCCACAGTACCATTTTAAAAGGTTTTTATTTGCAGCAGAGATGTTATGCATTACATAATTATGCAATCCCTCAAGTGCCTTTTTTAGTATGATCTGTACTAGTAGATCTGTACTACATTCTAGTATGAATCCTTCTTTGTTCATTTTAATACTTTTCTCTTATTAAAGGTGAGAATGACAATACAACAATTCTTATTCAGTTTTGAAATGTGAGTTAAAATCATCACAATAAGGTATTTTTTCAAAATTGTTCAGCCCTTGTTTAGTCTTTTCTAATCTTATATTTTACTGGTTGTAATATAGAATGATGATTCATTGCTTGTGGAAATTCATATGAAAAGGAACTTATAGAATAATCACATTTCAAATCACAATTTCAATGTGGGATAAAAAAAACTCGCAATTAGATTATTTCCCCCAATGGTTCAGCCCCAATATGAACCCGGTTCTTTGCAAAATCCTGTGAAAGTAAGTTCTGTATACTCTGTAGATTTACAGCTATGTATATTTAAAGTAACATGTTACACCATTTAGTAAAGCTTTACTGCAAATATAAGTATGTGCTGCCTGCTTAGCTTAAGCTACATGCTAGCTAAAGCTAGCATCCTCATTTAGGAAAAAAGACACAATTTTATGACCAGTGTAGAAGCTGTAACTTTTGTTTTTCTGTCAGGTGTACTAAGATAAGATGCTTTTTTTCGTTAGCCCACTATGAACCTTAGCTAGGTTAGCATAGCCTTACATTCCCATTCACTTGACAAACTAAAACAGAAATCTCTCCATGTCCCAAAGAATAAAATAAGTAGTTGCAGCAACTACGTTATAAAGAGTGGCTGTATATTTTAAACACTTTTGATATTTAACTGCTACTTCCTGTTGAATTATGCTAAAGCTTGTGATGCTACATAAACGTACTGCTTTATAGCTGCATTAGCTGGTAACTTTGGATCAGATGGGACTGATAGATTTTTTCCTAACAATGGATTTATTCAAGCCTTCAACTACTTAGACATTTTCTGAAACTTAAATGGTGTGAACTACTGAAGTGTATCGCTAGCTTAAATGCTACTAGTTTCCCTGCTACAGTATTTTGGTGTTTGCAAGATTAATTGAATGCAGAATGACTCTGAAATGTCAATTTTGGTGAAGAAAGTGATTCTGTTTCTAACACGTATGTTAAAATTAGGTCTTTAGACTCAAGGGTCAGCGCTGTATACACACACACATGAACTCAGTCACACCCTCACACTGACAGCTATCAGCTCTTTAACGTTCCACCTTTACACACTGTTTGCTTTTTATATGGAATGTCAAACTGCTCTCAGGTATTCGATTTCCCCGCACTGCCAGTGTATTTCAGTCGGCAGCTGGGTCTCATCTTCCACTGTTTGTCTTTGTGATTATGTCTGAATATACATAAGCAGAGAGGCGATTCATACACCACTGCCATGTTGATGTTTGTCGTCTGTGAACCACTTTGCCTTGGTGTGAGGAGAAACACAGAAAGGTGCCACAGTGCCCTCGCTTGAGTTCAGCCTAAATATTTGAAAAGTCATTCTTCCTGTCTTCTCCTCCATCTTTTGCCAAACACAGACAGAGGCACGTCAGTTTCCAGTTGTTCTCTGGCTGTTTGGGTTCAACAATGCACGCTGGCAGACCTCGCAGGCACTTTCTTTTTGCATTGCAAAATTTGTTGGAGGCTGATCTCGGCTCAGTGTTTGTGTGCCCCAGTGTTGAGTAACAATGAGCTCCGCAGGGCGATTGGCACATGTCTGTTTGATGTTGCAGATACAGTCATGCCATTGTGTGGAGTCAGCAAGTGAGATGTGTGTGCGTGTGTGTGTGTGTTCACGTGTATGGGAGGGAAACTGGGTGTTCATTTTGGCAGAGAGAGCCAAAGAAGTGGTGCCACTGCCAAAAAAAAAAGATCACCAAAGAACCTGCGGTGGTGTGTGTTTTATCTGCCCAACCTCTCCAGCAGTACTATAATGGAAAGGTGGCTGTTTTACTCCCAACATCCACCTCTTCAAAGCTCTTTTGTGAGCTAAGAGGGCTAATGGTGGGCTGTGGTACACCTATTTTAGTGTGGAGCAGTGGAGGTAAGCTATGATTGTAGTTAACAAGAGGATGAAGACCATTTTGAGCTCATCAAGGACATGGCAGAGCCTCATGGTGGTTCTGATCATTTCATCTACTTGCTGTGGCTCATATGAAGTCCAATTGTATAGCCTGAGCCAACATCCTCCACTCCAGAGGGTTTGTGTGCCAATCTTGGCTCTGTGGATATTACAAAAAAGGAAAAGCTATTTTCCCCCCAAAACCTTCTTCCATTACAGAAAAGAGGTTTTCCGCTTCTATCAAAGATGTCAATGGAAGTTATTCAAGCCACTTGGAAAACATCAATCGCTGTTTTTTTATCTTCATGCTGGGCAAATCATCAGTAATGGGGACAGCGTGATCTTTTTAATAGTTGGTTTTCAGAAGAAAGGCAGATTGTTTTGTGTGTGCACGTGTTTTTATACCCTCAATGCTCTGAAAGTGTTTTTTTCATGCATTGTTGATCTGCAGAGCATATGTGCAGCTGGCCGTTCTGTGAAATATCAGCATCTGTGCTGCTTTTCTTACTGTAACCTTTGCGGCTGATGTAGACATGAATAAACCGCCTGTTTGTCGAGCTTACCTTGTAATGTGCTGAAGTGAGGAGCTGTTTTATGTTGGCAGCAGAGTGATAGGAGCCACATTGTGACAGGCAGCCCCTGAGGCGACTTAAAGCTCAGCAATGTGCCTTCTTGGACCTTCTCTCTCATTCCTGGGCATCAGAACAGATTCACGGCACCCGTCTGACTCCAAAACCAACAGTTTTAGAAACATCTTTTACTTCTGCATCCAAACTATTCAGATGCACTTTCATGTGACTTTAATTTGTGTTGACAGTGCTCTATTTCTCTTTCTTAATGGCTCTCTTGTTTTCTTGTTATACTTGGCTCTTTCTGACTTGACTCATCTCCCTGGCATGTAGGATGGGTTATTTTGGGCAGTGTGGATGTGTGAATGTAAGCAATATGCATACAGTAGGACTATGCATAAAAGGGGTGAGTATATTTGATGTCAGATTGATGGTGACAAATTCTCTCTGACATGTCATGTCACTAACTGTTGCAGTGACTGTTTTCCTTTTTTATGCTGTAACCTGTTCATTAAGAACTTAGCAAATTCTTTCAAGAGGATCTGGCTGTAGACCTCTACACCGGGGCGTTCAGCAGCAGAACACTACACTTGGGTGATGACGTATATTACCTGAGCTGAAATTGCAAGACATGGTAGATTTTCAACCTTTTTTGTTCATAAAACTCTGCTGTTGTGTAAAATAGCCATGGCTGTATCCGAAACCACACACTCATTCCGTACTCCCTATCCACTAGTGAGCAGCATATAGCGGACTATATAATGGACTAAACTGCAAAACACAAAAATAATTTTGGACGCCACTCCGGCCGCGGGAAATGACGTCATCGCTGTCTCAAAAATAAAAAATTTTATTGTAAACTGTTCGTAGATTTGATATTTATTCGCCCCCCCCAAGTTATTTTTTCTTTGCCTTGTCTGTTTTTTGTTATCCAGTAAAAAACAAACAAAAAAAAAAAAACAGCTCCTGGATTTCCATGACAATGGCTGAGGGTCAAAGTTAACGGTAGAAATTCACTGAAAACTGATACTGAACGTTACGTATTTTCACAAAAAAATAAAAATACTAATAGATATGTTTTTTGTGTCTTTAGTGGTAAAATAGTCTACATTTTTGTGGGGGAAAAAAGTTACTCCGTTTTGAATCCTTAACATTTTCTTGCAGATTAAATACTTGGGTTAAAACCAACAAACAAAAAAGCAAACAAAAAGGCTTTAAAAGAGTTGTTATATGTGTTCCTGTGCTCCTCTTGTTCGTCCGTCATGTTTGAGAGTATCAACCGTTATTGCCCCA
Organism: Cheilinus undulatus; assembly: GCF_018320785.1. Taxonomy (NCBI): domain Eukaryota; kingdom Metazoa; phylum Chordata; class Actinopteri; order Labriformes; family Labridae; genus Cheilinus; species Cheilinus undulatus. The sequence continues at coordinate 31,458,277 of NC_054868.1, read as the reverse complement.
GTGTAGAGGTCCATGGCTCGGGCAATGTACATCAACGTCCCAGTGTAGAGGTCTGCTGCTGAATGCCCCAACCTTGGAGGTCTGCTCGAGGTCTGCAGCCAGATGCCTTTTAGTTCTTTAGAAAACACTTAGCGTAAATGTTGTTGCACACAGTTAAGAGGATCTGTATCACTTTAATGACTGTGAGGTAAATGAGGAGCTACTGAAGTTAGCTTAGCTTAGCATGGAGATGGCAACCTTTATGCTACGTAGGGCAAACCAGCTAATGTTTTCCATCCACTGTGAACACAAGCCTATTAAATAACTTTAACCAAGAGGACCCATTTAAATAAAAGAAAGGAAAAAGGTACACAGGTGCCATGACGTCAAGATAGCATATAATTTGTTCTAAAAAAAAAAAGCAACTATTCAAATGTAAGAAGAGAAAAGGGTTGTATGTTTCTGTACAACTCCCACCAAAATCCCTCTACTTAAACAGCCTGCACATTTACTTTTTTTAGATGTATTTGGGATTTTCTTTGCCTTTATTAGATAGATAGGACAGTGGATGGAGCCAGTGGTGAAAGAGCCACAGGCCAGAATCGAACCCCACATACATGGGGTGCAAGATAAGCTATCTGCGCCCAAGTATAAACTTTTACTTAAACAATATGTGCAGTTCCTGCTAAAGGGTGAATTATTTTATTTATTTATTAAGGTTTAGCTATTTGTTAAGGACAGATACAGCATACATAGACAACTGACAACAGGCATCCCATGCAAGTATCCTAGTGTTTGTAGAGAATGCTAATTTGCAAAATCCGTCCCTAGAAGGGCTTTTGTGTGATTAAAAAAGCTAAAAAAAAAAAAGAAAGATTAAAAAGCGAGAAAGTGAAATGGGTACAATAGAGACAGTAAAAACACATTCAACTGTGACAATGTTAGAGAAAATCAAACATGAGAGCAGCTCTGTTGCTGAAATAACCAGGATTTGGTAGCTCTCTTAAAGGTGGTGAAGTTTGTGATACGTTTCAGATGTTCAAGTAGAGAATTCCAAAATTTCACTCCTTTCACAGAGAGAGCAGTCTGAGCAAATGATGTTCTGCACAATAAAAATGCCACAGTTTCCATTTGATGCTGCTCTGTTGGATCTGCTGCAGCTCTATAGTAACCTTATGTACAGTATGTGCAGAAAGGTGGAGGAGCAAGATCATTTAAGCATTTAACACAAACTTTACATTGTGGAAATCAATAAAATTACTAAAACTTAAGATCTTGTATTTGCTTACAACATGACAGTGATGATGTCTTATTTGTTTTTTTTATCCAGGATTTTCAGAGCAGGATTTTTAATGACTGTAGCTTTTAAAATAACAAATCAGTGATCTACTCTTTGCATAAGGAGAAGTTACCCTCAGACCACATTTTCCAGATAAAATCCTATCTATACAGAGATTTAGTGGAACTGTTGATCAGTTGGGGTATAATTCTTGGCTTTTTAGCACAAAGTATTTAAGATCTACATTATATGTTAAAAATGTGCAACGCAACCTCCCTCTACAGGTTGAAACCGTCTACTGAATCGGTGACGTAAACTATATTGCCAAAAGTATTCACTCACCCATCCAAATAATTGAAATCAGGCCACTTCCATGGCCACAGGTGTATATAATCAAGCACCTAGGCATTCAGATGGTTACAAACATCTGTGAAAGAATGGGTCGCTCTCAAGAGCTCAGTGAATTCCAGCATGGTACTGTGATAGGATGCCACCTGTGCAACAAGTCCAGTGGTGAAATTTCCTCGCTCCTAAATATTCCACAGTCAGCTGTCAGTGGTATTATAACCAGTGTAGGGCACATTACTTTAAAAAGTAATTAGTTATAGTTACTTCTCCCCAAAAGTAACTTAGTTAGTAACTGAATTACTGCACTATAAAAGTAACTAGTTATCAGGTAAAGTAACTATTGCGTTTCTTTTTTTTAAGTTCAAGTATTTCAAAATATTTGGATTTTTTCTAAGCAGGTTTAACAAGCCAGTTGCCTAGAGCAGGGGTTCTCAACATTGGGATCGGGACCACATTTGGGGTCGAGAGACATTGAGAGGGGGTCTCCAGATGCCTTAAAAAACTAAGAACATTTTTTAAATGACACTGTTTCCACTTACATCCATTTTGTCACATTTTAACCAATTTTTATTACTTTTCCCCACCAATTTGATCAAATTTAACATTTTTGCAACTTAACCCATTTTTTGTCCATTTTAAACCCTTTCCACCACTTATTTCTGCCTGTTTTTGCCATTTCTAAACCAAATCTTGCAACTCTCTGCCTATCGCTGCCTCTGTTGACACATTATTGCCACTTTTAACCCCTTTTACCACTTTTCAAGCCACATTTCCCAATTTGATATACCTATTTATGCCAGTTTCTGACTTTTTCTGCCTCAGCTAACCCTTTTTTGCCAGTTTACATCAATTTTCATCCAATTTCACAAAATTTCCACCTATTTTTTCCACTTTAATGTAATTTCAACTACTTTTGAATTCACTTTTACCACTAAATAAGCCCATTTTTGCCTCTTTTGGTTATTTAGCCACGATTATCTAATCTTTGGCATTTGTAACCATTTCTTCTACTTTTAAAATCCAATTCTACACCTTTCCCACCATATCTTGCCATTATTAACCAATTTTAGCCATTTTTATTGTATTTGAATTCTATTTTCTACAAAAGGATTTACATTTTTAAGAGGACTACTTACTATACAAATGAATTTAAATTTGTTTCTTTGGTTAGAGTGGTTATTATTCAGGTTAAATATAAAACACCACAGCTTAACTTTACAATGGACCATGATTTTGCTGGCCCCAGTTTGGCTGGACCCCAGAAACCTCTCCCATTTTTCCCCCTAATGGGCGGTCTTGTCTCCACATGACTAATTTCTGAATATGCATGGCTGTGCTCAATCACCTTCAGGTATAGTGGGGGTCCCCAGTCTCTGGCACCTTTATTTTGGGGTTCGCAGGCCGAAAAGGTTGAGAATCACTAGCATAGAGTAGAATTGCATAGACAGGTACTTGCACAGAACTTTTCCTTTCAGTTCAGTCTGTGTCAAGTTTTTGTGAAGCTGGAACAGAAAAATCCAGTTTTAGCTGCTTGGACAGCGCTGCTCCGTGTCCTTCTTTGTTAGCGGAGCTCATGTTAGCCACACTGCTATCATCCCTCCAGACTCGCCATTGCTGCAGCTTTCCTCTGATAGTTTGGGTGTGTGTGTGTGTGTGTGTGTGGTTTGTGTGTAAACTCAAGACTGCCTCTGATTGGCTTACCCTGAAAGCTTACTCTACCTTAGCCAATCATTATCACTTATGCGGTTGTCTCGTCCCTCCCTCCTACCTCACCAAAGAAAAAGATAAACAGTTTTGCAGCTCCTGTGGCTAAGAGCCAAGTCGGATGACAAGAGCTTCAGTGAATAGCTTTAGTTTATAACGCGTCCCATTTAATTCTCAGTAACGGTAACGGAGTTGTAACATTAGAAGTGGTAATTAGTTAGATTACCCGTTACTGAAAAAAATAACGCCGTTAGTAACGCCGTTTATTTTAATGCCGTTATTCCCATCACTGATTATAACAAAGCGGAGGTGACTGGGAACAACAGCAACTCAGCCACGTAGTGGTAGGCCACGTAAAATGACGGAGAGGGGTCAGCGGATGCTGAGGCGCATTCTGTGCAGAGGTCACCAACTTTCTGTAGAGTCAATCGCTACAGACCTCCAAACTTCATGTGGCCTTCAGATTAGCTCAAGAACAGTGCATAGAAAGCTTCATGGAATGGGTTTCCATGGCCGAGCAGCTGCATCCAAGCCATACACCACCAAGTGCAATGCAAAACATCGAATACAGTGGTGTAAAGCACGCCGCTACTGGACTCTAGAGCAGTGGGGACGCTTTCTCTGGAGTGAGGAATCATGCTTCTCCATCTGGCAATCAACTGTTACTTTTTCCACTGTTAACTTCACCTGTAGCAACCAGCAGCCAGAATCTGTGGCTCCATACTACACTATGACACTCTAGGATTGTGGGTAATGAATTGCTGTTAACCAAGATTCCAAATTAACCGTGCTTTTCTTAAAACAAGGACAATACAATATAACCTTTTGTTATCTACATAGCCGTATATCGTAGTTTCACACTTCTGTTGTTGTAATTCTACCTTGAATGGTTATAACATTATCCTTAATGATCAAATCAAAAAATTGACACAGACTAAATGTTGCTGTGGCTGATAAGGGACAGCAGGAAGTAGGAAATGTGCATGTCTTATCCCCCCTCCCTCTCTGGCCTCTCTATGATGTTCCAAAGACACTTTTTGAAAATTAGGGTAGGTGGACCTCAGCTGAAACTCTGGAGTTTAGTCTTTAATTAATCATTTAATTATTATTATTAGTATTGTTATAATTATTATTTTTGTATGAAGAATGCCATTTTGAGATATTATCAGCATGATATTGGTATTGGTAGATATTAGCAAAAAAAGTGAATTAATGCTCCTAAGTGTTTTTTTTAACACATTGAGTGCCAGCCCTTTTATAAAATGGAAAGTGGCTTGTGCCCGCATTTTTGGCCATTTTGAGTCATCTTTCAAGACCCAAAGAATATTTTGTACTATGATTCTGAAAACACCAAATAGCTCAAATGAAAGAAGAAACTCTCTGTTTCATCATGGAAAAACCGTTTGTCTGTAGCTTGTTCCGTTCTTGAGTTATCTTAAGTTGAATAGAGGCTAGTTTCACCAAAAAGACCACTTTTTTTCTAGAAAGCTGAGAAAAATGCATTTTTGTGAAAGAGAGTCTTTCAAGCAGAACAGTGATTTGAATGTTACAATTTTGCCTTCAATAAAATAAAAGACATCTGAAAATTGTATTACAAATGTTATTTTATTGTAAAAAAAATAACAATGCCTCCAGTCACTGTCATGCCATTCACACTCTGGAACTGGACGGCCTCCAGGGGACCTCCCGATACGCCCACGTCCTCTCCTGCTTGCTGCTGTATGCATCCAGCTGGCGAGAGGCTGCCTTATTTCTCCGACACACTGGGGAGACCTTGCGGTATTCTTTAGCCTCTCGGCCGGCCGAGACAGATCAATGAAAGCGCTGATCCCTGGATTCGCTGTTGTTAAGTTTAGTGTCAGTTTCAGTGAGTAAGCAATTTCTCAGGCAAAAGTTTAAAGTTTCTTCCAACGTCTAAGTTAGAATTTTTAGCTTAGATTACCTCCGTAACGATCGCTCTGCTCTTTGACCCCAGGGTCTCTACCTCTGATGTTTGATCTACTGTCACTTCCGACTGTTGTGTTCCAACTACGTATCCCAGAAGCCCCAAAATTACTCACAGGGAGCGTGAGAGCGCCCCCCTGTGCCAGCCGCTGAAAAAACACTTTGACGTATATATATGTCAATGGCACTCAAGCATTGGTTTTTTAAATTATGTATATATACGTTAATGGTACTGAGTTAGGGACTAAATTTTGTTTCTCTGTTTATCCTTCAACTTAAAGGTGTTTTAAGGACTTAAGTTTAAACTCTGAGCTACATTTCACATCAATATCGGCCAAATGAATTTGTAAATATGAGCACATCAGCAAAAATCCAGTATTGTGCATCCCTTTGGACACTGTTTACAGGAAGGAAAAAGTGCAAATGCTTGCCTAAACTGCAGCTGGCATACATAGAGTGTGAATTGGTGTTACCACTGAACAGGCCTGCCCACAGAATTGGCTGGATTCCTGAAAAATCCAGAGAATGTGCCCTCCCCAGTTGTGACAATGCATGTGTGTTGGTTCAGTAGCATTGTTGCTAGCGTCCTGGTTAACATTAACCTCATTTTGGGATTAGAAATTGTGTCAAACCATTATTGGGTTCTAAATAAAATAATTATTTGTGCTACTTTTTAACTTGTTTCACCACTTAACCTCTTATTTTGGCCACTTCTTGTTGCCACTTTTAACTGACTTTTGCCACTTTTTGCCCATTTTTTTTTGCCTCTTTTCACATTAATTTAAATGTTTTCCATTAAAATTGTCTCAGTTTCTTCTTTAAGTTCTGGCATTCTGACGTTTGTGCACATTGCGACTTAGCTCTGAAGTCTGATGTTACTTTCTTCGTCATTTAGTTCAGTGTGCCCATCCACATTGTTACCTATATAAAGGTGATCCAGTAAAGGGGTTTACATTTTTAAGAAGCCTATATTGTACTAATCGTAAATAAACTAAATTCTTTTTTTGTTGTTTTGATAAGAGTGACTATTAATCAGGTAATATAATAGAATATGGTTATCACAGCTTAACTTTATAAGAGACCATGATTTTGCTGACCCCCATGGGCCCCAGAAATCCCCCCCCCCCCATGGATGGCCTTGCCACTGACTACCTGCTTTATCAGTGTAAGTTTTAATTTTACCACATTTAGAAACAACTTGTACCCCCTCACCCGTTTTTAAATAAGAAAAAAAAAAAATCAAATTTGATAGCAGTAATTGAAGGGCTGTAATCTGCCAACAAGCTGCTATGTAAACAGGTCTGGGGAAAGGTAACAAAATCTGCCAACTCACACCTCTTAATCTTACTAATTAACACTTCATGATCAGAAGAAGTTCAAAGCAAACTGCTGCTTCTAAGCAGAGCTACAGCTCTGTGAGCTGTGATGATGCTTGTCTGTACACTGTGTGATTTCTCCCTACAGTTTGTCTGGTGACATTTTAAACTCCATGCATTACTCGTCAAATAGCCTCCGGCTTAGAGGGGAGCGGATAACGGTGTCCCAAGGCAACATGGCAGAGGCAACAGAAAAGATCTGATGCAACAACAGAGACATTAACTAGCAAAGCTCTGGAAACAGCTATAGCCATTTCTTAGACATATTTATCATAAAGAAAACACATGAAAAGATGAACCCCACTCTTTCCCTCAAGCTGTTGTTGAGGATGAGGTAAGAGTGGGCTTGAAGATGATGGCGCTAAGCCTGAATTTTGCTTCTGGTTGAGTCTCTGTTTCAGCATACGTAGTAGGCCCGCATCACCCTAAACCTACACAGAGGCCTGAGGGCATAGTCGAACCTCTTCCAAAGTGCAACTACACGTTGAAAGATGCAGACTGCAAGCCCTGTGATTGGTCCACTTGGTAGCACCAGGTCACTGCTATTCTAAGTAAATAAGTTATTTCTCTAGAGTGCAATAAATAGCTGCAGACAATAATACAATTACTCAAATCTATGTAAATCTAAAATATCAGATGTGCATTTCCTTATCTTGTTGCTGCTTGCTTACATCACGACTCTGCCGCACCCAAAAATACTGCCACTCGTCGCAGATTGGTCCTGTCACTTTCTAACTGGGCCCAAACAATTCAGTTGGGAGCTTTGCAAGGGTGATTCACCAGTGAGAAACAAGGAAACGAGCGTATCCGTCTGCTTTGCGAGGTTAGCAGAATGTGATTAGGTCACAAAAAGTCAAACCCCGAACTCTGCAAACTTAATTTTAAAACTGATAATGCAGAGAGGATTATCAGTGCCCCTACAGTTGGCTGCTCAAGCATTCTGTGCATACTTCCAGACTATGCATCACTCTCAACAAGCCTCACATCTGAAATATAAGCAAGCCATTTGTAACTTTATGCCTAAACTTTACCATCAACTGAAACCAAGCTCTTGATTAATGGAGCTCGTTGGCATTAAACATGGTTTAATTTTAGTCCTGAAAGCTGTTACGTTATCTATATTTAACACCATACAACATTTCATAGAAAGTTTCTAACTAGGAGAGGGAACACCAAACAGCTCTAAAAAAGGACTTGTCCCAGATGCTGCATCAGTGCTCTTCCACTATGACACATGGTGTGGGGTGAAGTGAGATATTTTCATGTTTGAAGCTTATCGACATTGTTAAAACCCTACATCTGTCTGCTTGGCTTTATCAGGTTGGTAAAAAGCATGTTGCTGCTGAGTGTTATGTAAAATAAATACAAAAAGAAATAAATGATCATAAACAAATGGACCATGCAAATCACAACAGGAAAATGCATTTCTGCAGCCAAACTGACAAAATCAAACTATTATTTATTTCTGAGACTTTATTACCCTTGAAGTGTTATAAATAACACTAAACACTGTACTTAATATTAACAATTTGTGTATTTGCATTAAAAAACAACAGGCCTTTCTGGAAGCTCCAATCTCATAGATCTGTTTTAGAAGTGGTTACATGAACGGTGGCTTTTTTTTGACTTCATAAGCTTTAGCTAAAACTAACATAGCTACAAGTGCTACATTATTAAAGTTACTACATAAGCCAATATAGCTAAATTTGTTTTAGCAAGTAAGCTTTAGCAAATGTAACTAAATCTAACATAGCTATGCAGATAATGCACCCATGTAGCTCAAATAGCTGCTCTGTAAGCTTAGCTTTCCCTGTGTTAGCTACATAGCTCTGTTGTCTATCGCTAATTTAGCTTTAGCAACACAAGCCTTAGCAAATGTAGCTAAAGGTAACTTAGCTACACAGATAATGTAGCTATGTAGCTTGCATAGCTGCTTTGTGAGCTTACCTTTAACTATGTTAGATATTTAGCTTAGCTTATTTAGCTTAGTTATTGATGTAGCTTACAGAGCTAATGGAGCTAAGTAAGCTCTGCTCGCTGCGTTAGAATGTTTTCATGGAGGACAAGCTTTTTCCCCTAAGCAGACTTTTTACTCAGCTTTATTAAACATTTTGTAATCAGATTTTGCAGGTCAGGTTTTTAACTTTTGGTTTCCTTAACCCTTACCCTAAACCTAAAGAAAAGTTTCATTTGATTTTGTTTTTAAAGTTTTAGCCTGTATTTCAGTTGTGAGATACTGTTTCAGATGAATGGTCTGCAGGCAGACTGTCTTAGCTTTAAGGGGGTGAACATTATTCATTGTAAACATGTTGTATTATGGTGTCAGAGTGATAGGGCAGTTTAAGAACAATTAGATCTTAAATATATATGATTTTTGAGATAGAGTGGTATATTTATAACCCTGCATATTTAATACTGTTGGTTCTGCAACTGCATACAAAAAGGCCCAAACTATCATACATGAAAAACATAGTAGCTGTTCTGTGGCAACAGTGGTTGTAAAGGACAATATATAGGATGCTTTGAAAGTTTCAGCTGAAATGTTTAACTAGTTAAATCAGCAGCAAAAATTTATAACCTGTTGTTGATTTTCACCTTTGCAACTCTGTCATTCGGACTGTTGTATAGAATCAATCTCACACTCAAAAGTTGTGATTTAATCACACCTATCAGCAGAACTACATTTATCTTTAGACTTAAGTCTTGTGCCTTCAACTGAATCCCAGCAGTGGTGTTATTCAGTATGTCACTCCTTCTTGTGTGATATTGCTCAGTTGTCTGCTGAGGTGGTGCTGTCAGCCCAGCTGTGTCCAAACCACTTTATCTGTCATTACTGAGCACAAATATGAAGATTTGTGTCATAGCTTTGGGCATGTTCTTTGTTAGGAGTAATTATATAAAGAGAAGTGCAGATGATTCCAGCATTGCCCAAAAAACAGTCAAAGCATTGGGTTTGAGATCCTAGATCATTTTCGTCAGAATAAATAAGTAACAGATTATTCTCCTGAATTGAAGGCCAAAAAGAATCTGCTAGTGTATACCACCACAGGCCTCTGACTCCAGCAGTGTCCTGGTGAAGCTTCAGGAAATGATGATTTAGTTAATTTAGAAAGTACACCATGATCTGAGTTATGTTTTGAACAAGTCAGCAACTTTGAGAACTGCTGGACAACATTTACTCTCAGTTCTGTGCTCATGTAGCCATTTGATGAGTAAAAATCTAATGTTTTAATTTTGTCTGGAGATTCAAAGCAAATTGTATTTGATCCTGGCTAGGATACATTACAGTGACTTATTTGGGTCGACTTTAGTGAGGCTCTGCAGCACTCCTGCAGATAGGGTACTTTTATCCTCAGTGTCAGTTTGGAGTCATTTCAATTTCATCCTGATCCACCCTCAGTTGTGAAAACCTTTTGGGAGCTGTGCAGAAAACTCTGGCCAGCCTCTACCAAATTTTACTGCTGTTAGCTCGTAACCAGCATGCTAACTTTCTCGTTCATTGTGTGATCTGCCTGGCTCAGACTCAGGGGGATGTGCTGTGCTGTTTGTGTTTCAGGCATCAAGATAACTAAGTGGTCACAGTCTAAATTTCCCTGAAGTTGATTGTATTCGTAAGATTTTTCTCATTCTCACCACTTCTTTCATTTTCTTTTTGTTTTTGTTTTTTCTTCCTGGCAACTGTCACAAAGCAAGCTTTAGAGTGGGTGTAAATAAGGCAGACATGCATGCCTAATGAGCAGGAGTAAAATGGCCAATTCTTTTTTTTTATTTCTCAGTGTAGCTCTGAACTAACAGTGGCATTTGATATGTCAACCAGATGGTATCAGTTAAAGTTGATTCTTTTTTATAGCAGCATTTCCACCTCCTGAATTCACCTGTCATGCTTCGGCCTTTTAAGTGCCTATAAGTTCATATAAAATGTGCACGTTACCTCTTGTAACAGATACCTGCATTGTTGCAAAATATAAGGCAGTAATCAGGAGAAGTAAAGAATAGTTTGCTCTCAGATTTACAGCTGTGGGGTCAGCAGTGGTGCTGGAGCAGAGTGGTGCAGAGCTCTCCTCCTCCTTCTTGGCCTCCTTCGCCTTTCCTGCTCCCACCCATTTTTTCTCTCTCTGTTACTGTATATGGGTCATACTGCAATTGAATGTACACAGTGGTCAATATGTTCTCTGTTCCTGGGAGTGTATGGAAATAAGTACTCAAACCTTTACCTTTAGGTGAAATGAGTAACACAGTGGAACAATGCTGGATTTAAATTAAAGGTCAGGCTTTTAATTTACTGCATGCGAAATGTAAATTAACATAGGTTAATAAACTTGTGTGTATATAGGTCAAGATATTGATCTGGTAACCAGTTGAATATTTTTGATATAGTTTGATACAAACAAGGGATTATTTCTGTGGGTTATTTTATAAGAGTCCAAGTAGTCCCAGTAATGTCCCCCATTTGTTTCTTAAAAGGAATGATGTGTTCAGACAAGTAGATCTTATGGATGAATATTTTTTAGGGCTGTCAAAATTAACGCGTTAATATCACGTTAACTCAAATTACTTTTAATGCCGCCAATTTTTTTGTTGCACGATTAATGCATGCGCGTTCTGCGTGATCCTCGACCCATCCCGTAGTTTGCCAGATCAGGAAGTGGCTCTGTCGTGATGCGGTACAAGCGCATCACGACAGCGCCACTGTCAAGCAAGCAAGAATGGAGACAGGACAGAGAATTTTGAATGACAGGTTCAGCTTTCAGATCATGTCAGATAAAACTGAAGTTATTTTCTCCTACTGTCAACTTGAACTGAGTTACCAGGGGTTGGTAGAGTCTTAAATAGCCCGTACCATTTACTAGCCGAGCACACCGCTAATGCAGAGAGCCACCCCCTCCATGCTGGATTGTTTACAACGGAGACACTCAGACAACACTGCAAGCAGGGATGGACTTGCTATCTGGCATACCGAGCATTTCCCGGTGTGCCGACGCACTTTTGGGCCAGTTATTATTCTAAATATCTGAAAAAGGACATGTAGATATCTTGAATTGTATAGAATTGAGGTGAATTAAAGATATCTGTAATTCTAATTCTGCCTAGTGAAAATGTAATTAGAGATATCTTGAATTGGAATTACAGATATCTACAATTCATTTGCAGATATCCGTAATTCACATTGTGGATATCCAAAATGACGTTGTAGATATCTTTAATGAGAAACCCCATACACATGAATGCTAAAAGTGACGTCATTTTGCCTGGTAAAAATGACGTTGTAGATATCTGAAATGACAATTGTGGCATAATGTATTTGCGGATATCTGAAATGTTCTTTTTGACTTGGCAAAATTGAATTACAGATATCTACAATGTTAATTACGGATCGTCAAACTTAGCTTTTAAATGTTAAAACCACTTGCCATACTGCAGTCCCTATAGGAGATGGTCTGATGCTGGTGAATATACAGCTATATCATGAGGAAGAGGAGGAGACAGAGCAGAAGAGGCTGGTGTGTGACAGGGGAGCAGAGGTGTTACAGGTGAGCCTGAGAGTGAATGAGCTTTGTAGAGTATCATAATATAAGCTAAAAAGCATTATTAGACTATGGGCTCCTTTATTTAGGAAGAAAAAAATGGTTTTAGATTAAAATTGTAGCTCTTCTATGATCTGAAGAATGAAAAGATGGTCAAGTGCTCTTACTACACCTCAAAGGTTCTCCACTGAGACTTCTTTTTCTTTTTGTGTTCATGAGTTTTGAAAAGCAGCTTCACATGTGTGTTTATTGACATCATTCCAGTAAATCTACTGGACTGATGACAGTCATTTCTTATTGTCAGCAGTTTTTTTTTTTTTTTACATTTGGGCATCTTTTAGTTTGAAAGTAAAAATATGATAAATAGTAGACTTTTTTTTAAGTAATTACTTGCTTTTTCTCTTGAGCAGGGCAGATGTGTCCACCTTACTCATATCAGAACAGTGAAACACCATTAGATGTGTCTGTGCCTTACTGCTGAGCTCTCAGCAGAGACTTGACTTCTCCCAGTAATCTGTAGTGTAAATCTCTAACTGTATTTAGTCTCTCTTTTTTGTATTATCCTGTTGTGAGTCCTCCTGGTGTAAAAGGATGTTTCTGTGAACCTTTATTTCATGATGATGATCTTTGAGTGATTTAAACTTCACTTACCATGCTCTTTATGTACGTGTGTGATGATGAGATCTGTTGTTCTGTGTTAAGCTGCTGAGAACAGAGGAGTTGAAATCTAGAAGTTGGACACTATTGTGGTATTATTCAGTATTGTTACATTAAGGTCAGTATCTCCATCTGTTGTTGCTTGTTGGGCTTGAGTTTGCTATGTTATGCTCTCAACATATTTTTGGAGCATTCAGTATCTTTGAGCTCAGACTAGAGAATTTTCTGAACTTTATCTGTTGTTGTTTTGGGTTGCTGACATGAAAAAACATTTGCATAAAGAAAGCATTTTTGTCCACTTGTATTGATTAGGGTATTTAAATCTTGAGAAATAGTGCTGTAAGGTACATTTAGAACAGACAAAAAAAAGTGCCATTAATCTCGAGTTAACTGAAAATTGTGAAGTTATTCGCAATTAAAATTTTTAATCTATTGACAGCCCTAATATTTTTATTTCTTATATGTGTATTGAACAAAAACCTCACTAGATATCTGCATTTTGATTGCATTTGAACTTATAGTCTCACCAGGAGGTGAGACTGGTAGTGTGCAGTGTTAATTTTGTTGACTAAAACTATGACTAAAAAATGTTCGTCAACAGCTTTTTTTTTTCCATGACAAAAACTAGACTAAGACTAACAAAATAGATCTGTGATCACTAAAACTGACAAAAACTAAGTTTAATTTTCATCAAGATGAATAAAACTAGGCTAAAATGTAATGTAGTTTTTATCAGACATTCAAAATTTGCCCGTTTCAGACTGGGTGCTTTGGTGTAAAGGCATAACAGGACTGAAAGCACCATAAAGCACCCTTGTAATCCTGGATATTTTTATGATAAGTCAGGCTTATTAAAATACAACAAGTTCTAAAACAATTTGCTCTCCTTGCTGTATTTCCCAATAAATAAGTGAGCGACTCTTCTTCTATACAGGATGTAAACATGTTTTCTGTTGTAAAAATGTGCATTTTAACACAGGACCTAATGGAGATTCCTAGATTTTTGCAGTGAAGGCAGGCACTTAAGGGCGTCAATTTTTTTCAACACCAGGTTTGCCACAATCATGCTTTACCTTTATTCTTCAACCTTAACTACAGACCCATGTTTGATCAAAAGAATTCTTTCAGTTTTCAGGAACTTGAAACTGTCTGCACATTTGACACTTGTTCCTGTCTTTATGTCTGCATTTTAGTGTGTGGATGAATTTCTAGTAGGTCCTATGATCAATTACAGTATAGAAACCACTGATTAAAAGTTTTTTATATTATTTTTTGGGTTCTTATGCCTTTAATCAGATATGACACTGATACTTAGGAGCGAGTGAGTTTGAAATGACATGCTGGAAAGGAGCCACATGCTGGATCTGAAAGCGGGCCACCCGCATCGAGGACAACAGCCTCTGCACATGGGCTGTGTGGACTAAGCTGAAGGCACCCCTCCATAGAGCACATTTTGTTTAAGGGTTGGCCCGTGTGCTGCAGTTCCCCCTTGTAGCATTTATTTTGTTAAATAGAGAAAATGATTGTGTAATCATTGCATCCTTGCCACAAACACACTTAACCACAGCGTGAGGTAATATTTACTGTATACTTAGTGCTATGTGATCACTTTGCTAAAAATAAACAGTGGAAGCGAGAAAACTTCTCTCTTTTAGAGAAGCAGTAAGGGAACATCAAATCTCAGAGCATTTACATGTTAAGAGGGTCTTTGTGTTGCCAGTTTACCTGCAGCCACCGCCCCCCCCCATGAGAAAAGTTGCCACAGTCTCAGGCTGAGCAGGAAGGCAGGATGTTTTTGATGAAGCAGTGGGCTTAATTTAGGTCCAAGCATTCTCAGTATCTGTCACCTAACTCCCAACGTTCGCAGCAAACAGCGCGGGAGGCATGTGTGAGTTGGTGCTCATGTTTATCCAGGCAGGCGGGTTATAAATTTAAGAAATGTACACCGACACTTTGCCATACTAAAAAGACAAGAATACCACAATATGTAAAATTAAAAGACAAGCCTGTCGTCTCTTTTAACTATTTGAAAATAATGCAGATTAACAACAGACCAGTGTGGTATTTTGTGTCTTCTGAGAGTATTTTATAATAAAAATCCCATCAATCCTGCCAAACACAAAATCTTGATTTCTTATTCTAAAGGATTTGGCTCACTTGCAGACCCTCTTGCCAATAAAATAACCAAACAGGCGTTTGCAATGCCAACAAACCAGCTAAGGTAAAAATGAATGCCAACAGCCCCTGCCAAAGACTTGAGCTTGCACCCACTGTTCTCTTACTGGTACATAGAGACGTTTATGCCTTCTTCTTTCAATGCAGAATTGTTACGCCTGTGTGAAAAAAAAAAATTCCTAAGAATGAGCACACTGGCTACGTGTTAAATGTAATTGCATGAACTGAACTCTCTCAGTGTAAGCTGTGTTTGATTAACACGTGTACATGCTAAAAGGAGCTATGTGGTTTTTTAAAAACCCCGTAAGGGAATCTGGTGACGCTCTGACCTCGGAGCTCGTAGTCATTCGAGTGTTGCATTAAAATGAACGTGCTCTGACTTGTCAAGTGACTGCACCGGGGTGCCGAAGGGGGAGGCGTGTGGTGGTCATGCATCCGTAACGAGTGGAAAGAAAGGAAGACCACACAGCAGCACGGTCAGATCAGGTTGTCAGAGACCATATTTAAAATATGGGTCAGAGTCCAAAACCATAACCTCTCTCTCTCTCTCTCACTCAACGTGGCTCCACACTCACTCCTCTGCACCCTATTTCTCCTTCATCTCGTCCCACTCCTTGTCTCCTCTTCTTCCTCACACAGCTTTATCTCCTCCTCACACACTTTACATATCCACACGTCTTTATTTCACTCACTCCTACTGCCTTTCCATCTTTAATATGTGCTGCCTATGAAAGAAGCAGCTTTGTGTTACATTTCAGGGACAGAAACTTTTGATTAAGTGTTCATTACCTCAAGTTTTACAGTAAATCAATTAAATTAAACTAAGCAGTTAATTTAGGAGTCCTACTATCTAAAAATGTAACTTTGAACTTGAGTTGTTTTGAATTTATCATTAGATTTTAACTAATAAGATTGTCTCTGAAGAGAAATGAAGAAAATTGGAGGGATGTCTGAGGGATGGCCACATGATTCATCTGCAACAGAGGCCGCTAGATAAGTTCTTTAGAATAAGTTAGAATAAGTCTGTTCAGTTCATAATGTTACACAGAAAAGAGGCAAAGACACTGCAAAATTTCAACAATGGATTAAAATTCTTAAATATATGTATTAAAAAAAATCCATCTCATCAAATCAGATGGAAGCAGGGATGGTTATAGTTGTCAGAATTCTCAATACTTAAACACTTTTTGTTATCAAGTTTTAAAATGACACAGTCGCCCATTAATGATCAATGGTTTAAAAAGGTACAGAAGCTTTAAAAAACTCCTCCATATTTATTCATGAAATTGAGAAAGCTAAGATGAGAAAGAGCACTCTCTAAGTTGCACAAATACAACAATGTGCCAGATTTCATTTTGCCAAAACTATGACTAAAAATATTTGTCGATGACCTTTCATCCTCCGGGATCAAGACTAAGACTAGCTTAAATTAAGACTTTGATGGTAAAACTCTGATTTAATTTTTGTCAAGGGGACTAAAATGAACTAAAATGTTAGTGTTGGACTTTAAGACATTCAGATTAATATTTCACCACTGTGCATATAAGCATGTCAGTATTTTCATTAGAAGTCAGTCAAAGTACTTATAGTCCATTAATGAGTTAGTCACATTTGTTTTAATTTTACAATTTGGCTTTTTTATTAACTAAAACTGGACTAAACTATTTTGCAGTTTTTGTCAACTGAAACCAATCTTAAACTACAGAGGTTAAAAAGCACTGGAGTGTGTCTACAACTAATAATATTTAAATCTAAATACTAAGACTACAGTTAAAATAGCTGCTAAAATTAGCAGTGTTTCCCAACATGGACAATTCTTGGGTGGCCCACCCAAGTATATTTTCTGTCCACTGAAACAAAAAGGCTGTTTAACATAGGGTTTTCAGCATCAATACATTAATGTGGGTTAATTAAGGGCCATTATTTGCATTTATTGAGCTCAATGCATGCTTTCAGCACATTTTGGTTAAGCTGCTTCAGCTTCTCCCCACAGCCATATGGATGTTCAATGCATAACAAGTTCCTTTTGTGTGGTAAAATTCATGCCATACAATATGTCTCAATAATTCTACAGTGGGTTAGCATTGTCTCAAATCATGCGCAGCTGTTTTGCATTTACAGGAAGTGATGATGGTTTAACTGGCTCTGGTTTCTTCTTCTACTTCTTGCTACCAGCAAATTATAAAGAGATGCTTGGTGATTATAATGAAATTTGATGGCTATTTTCCCCTCACTTTTAGATGCATGTAACTTGTATTTTATGCTAACATTATTTGCTGAAAGAAAATGAACTTATATTGCTAAAATTGCTTTTTCTTGGTCAAAATCTGCTGCCGTTGTCTTGGTGGACTCTGTCACTAGTCTCCTTCTTGCTCAGTTTTTGAGGACAGCCTGATCTAGGTATATCTACACATGTGCCATATTCCCTTTCTTTGTTGATAGTGGATTTAAGTGAACTCAGGGGGATGTTCAGTGCCTTGGAATTTGTTTATGCATCCATCCCTTGACTTATTCTTTCTCAATAACCTTTTCTCTGAGTTGTTTGGAGTGTTCTTTTGTCTTCATGGTGTAATGGTAGCCAGGAATACTGATCATCCAGTGATTAGATAATGCTTACTTCTGATATTATCCTAAACTCCTGAATTCTATGATGTTTTGATATCCCACCTCATCCATAATAACCGTTTGCATGCACACGATGCTCATCTGCTACATTTACAAGCTACAAAGTGAAACACTTCAAAAGGCAAGTAATGTTATCTGAGCATCTTTAAACAGTTTACTGCTGATAAGTATTATCAAAATATCAGAAAATCAAAAAAATGAATGTAGAGGATGGCAGGATGGATGGCCATCCACCAAAGTACAGCCTTATTGACATGACTTTATATCATAGGAGCTAGCTTTTGATTAAAAACAAAATAATACCCAAGAGGTGTCTAGGGTTTCTATTTTTTTGCCATTGGGGTATCAAAACAGATAGATATTGTTTGATTTTTACTAGAAATGCATAAAGTTTAATACTCCAAATAACATTTTCTCTGTTTTTGGCCATGTTTAAAATGTCCAAGCAACAATCTGCATAGTTGCTTGAATCAGTATTTTATAGTGCCCTAGTTGTTAGCAACTGCGTCCATACATTTATATTAATTTGATTTATTTAACTGCCTACAAGTATTTTTACTACAAGCTGGAGTTCTCCTTCCCGATGTGAAATTGTAGATTATCTCATGTCCTTTAAATAGACCACTAATGCTTTAGGGAAGTGTCATGTGTTACTGCTTGGAAACCATTAAAGATCCAGTGATAGAGTTTGATTTAAGATTGAGGAGGTGCCACCCTGAAGCTCATTCTCTGAGGCAGACCTGGCAGCCCTGCAGCAGCTGTAACAGCACCGGTGCCACCATTCATCATGGGAAAATAGAAAACACTGCGCAAATCAACTGGCATAAACGTGGCTTCAGGAGCTAATGTGGAGCAAACATGGCTGCCAACAATAAGACACGATGACATTGTCCTGTTTTCAAGCTGGAGGTCTCCCAGTAAGGAGCTTTCTTGAATGCCTCTTCAGTGTGACATGGAGACGAGCCTGCCAACCAGCAGTAGAGCCGGGCTGAGCTGCAGAGCTGCTTTAGAGCCCTGCTGAGACCTGCCAGACCCACAGCTTTCCCTGCCAGGGGCCTCCACTTGCAGTCAGAGTGAGTTACAGCCCATGCTTCTGTCACACACATGCTAACACTGAAGCACACATACAGAGAGCTTAAACATGTACAGTATAAAGGCATGCATCCGCACGCACTGGTGGAGCTCAGTGCACTGTATGCATCTCACACGTAGATACAGCACATTTATACTTCAGGAGTGTGTGCCATGCTTGTAAAAATGCAGTAAAGTCAGCATGTCCTCTAACAGCAGCTCAGGGTTCATTTAAGTTCAATGTATGTCAGCTGTAGGATCAGCTGCATTGATTGGTCTGGGTAAACATGGAAGGTGAAAATGAGCATGTTTGTGATTAAGAGCTTAGCAGCCGGTGTGTGACAGTGTGAGGGTGCATCAATATGTGACTCATACTGTGTGAGAGGAGGAATGGACTGATATGAGATTAATGTTTATCTGTATGTGCCTGTTTTTTAAAGTCATGGATCATGTAGTTTTGGAAGCTAGATGATCCCAAAAGCATTGCCGTATGTGCCATTTTTGTAAGAGGGCAGAAGAGAATGACTAATGATGTGAGGTTTTAGGCTAATTTAAAGATGAACTGTGCATGTTTATGTATTTTCTTTCAAACAAATTTATGGGACTTTCCCATGCTTATACTGTACAACAGTTATTTGCTTAAGTAATTTCCTGTGACTTTAAAATTTTTTTTGCTTCATGTCATTTCAAATAGATTCTATGTTTAGAATAAATTAGTTAAAGGGCAATAAAGCCTGTTTTTGATGAAATTATGTAAATGTTTCTGTGGTTTCATTCATACAGAGAGTTTTTGTGACTGACAGTGGTGTTTACCAAGAAGAATGACTTGTATTGTGCATTCTATGTTTCCACAGGGCTCAGTAAAAAGATCATGGTTCATGTGAGGAAATGATCACACGAACCAACGTCAACACACCATGTGCTGACAAATATCCCCACAGGCACCACGGCCCAAGCCTTTAAACATTGTGAACAACGTGACTAAAATCATTAAGTGGACCTTGAAGATCTTTAATCATTTACTTCTACTTTTTTCAGCGGTTATGGCATAAACTGGACATTTCAATGCATGTGTTTTTAATTTTGTTGAAACATTCATTGATGGGAGGTGCTGTTTGATAGATGTATGTTAAATTCATTGGATTATCAGGGAAAGATTACAGATAGGTTTATTAAGTGACTGAAATGTGCTACATTAAAAGAGTATCACACTGATTTTATCTATTCAAGTTTGTAAAACGGTCTTCTTCATAGGTTGAAAGTCTTATAAACTGTCTTTAGTGATATCACTGATTGAGCTGTGATTTAAATTTGTAGGTGTGGAACTAAAGAAAGGCTCATGAGGTAGAAGCTACATTATTATTACTTCATTTCCAGTTTTATTCATGAAATTTACAAATTCTCTTTATTTTTTTAATTGCCCCAATACACCATTGTAGTGTTGCATTGTGGGTAAGAAGATGCAAGTTTTTCTTTAAAAATTTGTAATAAAAGTATAATGTTCAACATTTTAAGCATTAATATAGCATTTTTTCTTTTAACCTTACTGAATATGACTTGTCTGAGTTTGTTGTTTTTAGCTCTGCATTAACACTGACTGGACCGTTCTTACTTCAACTTTTGTTTCATCCAGAGGCTGAACTATGTTTCATCCTTGTTTTTGTACATTTTTCCCTGTAGAACCATGAGGGGGAAGAGAGATGGGAAGAGAGCAGTGTTTCTCAAATAGTGTGGCAATGCACACCGCTATGCCTTGAGGTAAGTCTTGGTGTGTTGTGGGAATTTGTACAACCGTACATCATTTATACAAGGATAGTAGAATTAGTTATTGTAACATAAGAGGGTATTAAGATGATGATGTAGGTATGGTATTTTGAAAAAAAAAAGTTGGAGAAACAGTGATGTAGAGGCACAATGGTGGAGCTTTGTCCCACTAGTAAAATTCAGAGAGAACCAATGGACTCTCCAAAACAAAGACAAGATACTCTTTAGTCTGTGATATGATGGCTATTGGTCCTACAATTGGCTGCACTAAGCTGGAACACTAAGGGGCAGATGAGAATGAAGGGGTAGTGATTTGGGCTGTTTTTGTCTGAGATACTGGGGCACGTGTACCCTAACAGTTGCTAATTTTACCTTTACCCTTACCATCCATCAATCAACAAATCATTGTATTTATATAGCACTGATTCATGACATCTTTACAAAAAAGCAGGTCTCTGTTATATTGTTAACAAAGGGCCAACATCGGGCTTCCATGAGTAGAGCTCAGCCTTGGCCTTATTTACACACCTTTTTTATGCTAAGGAATAATGAGTGTTTTCTGTGCAGGGGGGTGGGGGTGGGGCTAAGTCAAGTGGAGCACAGAAAGGAGTGGGGAAGTTGATAGTCTAGTAGTTGTTTTACATTTGAGGATTCATTCAAATGTATAGGGCTCATGGCCTCCATGAGTGTGTAGCACCCAAGGCCCCACCTGTAAGTATGGGCCATGTATCGGCTTAAATATGGGCAGAAATGTCCATATCTGTCGATACACATATTTGGCTTTTTAAGCTAACATCCGCCAATACGATATCATGCCAATAATACTGCACATTCCAAGTGACAATGAAAAAGGACAAATGCTCTTTTAAAAGGCAGACACCTCGGGCAGAACCAGACTTATGTTGAACAGACGTTATTATTGTTTACTATCAGGGGAGCCAGTTTGTAAATCAAACGCTTGCTCAAGATGGGAAGAGAGCAAAAACATCTTTTCCACCTAGAAAATCCTTCAGTGTTGTTCCTTGCTCTTCCTTTAACAAAGAAATGCTGTCCAGTTCTGGTAAAGCTGACACCATGACTGCATCCATGCCAATATCTTTAGCAGCAGCCATTGTTTACAGACTTGCAGTATGACCAAGTCACACCAGTATCTTTGGCCTTGCTCTCTTCACCTGGTCTCTCAAATGACTGATTGGTCTGGTCTGGTCTGACTGGGAACTTTGCGTCTCAACTTGAAGCTTTGCAAGATGGGTCTGCCTGATGACAGACATAAAATCTGGGCAATCCATCAGCTTGGCATTGTTAGGTTGGAAGAGATATCAAAACTGCCCTATTATGCAAGTGCAAGGTTAACTTACAAAGCCAGTCAAAATTATGTCCATGTTTTCACATTACTGAAGAGACCGGGAACACATTACAAGGACAAAGCTGTAAAGTGGACCATTTGTCAGAGCCTTTTAGTAATGAAACCAGACAATATTTGAGTTAGACTTCACAGCAGTGATAAAGCTTAACCTCTCTGCAGTGAAGCGGAGTCAAGACATGATCAGATTTAGCACTTACATGAGGCCTGACAACCTATGGTTTTAAAACTGTATGCATGTAGGAGCAGTGATATACTGTTTGAGTGCATTAGTAGCTATAGAGCTCGTGTCTGCATTAATCCCAGGAATGTTGATGTGGTCCAGAGTTTTAAAACGAGGCGTGGGTGTGGAGTAAGAGTCCCCTGGAGCAGAGTTAAGGTCTTCAAGTACTAAAAAGCCCTGACCCAGACTAACGCACCCACTCACAGAGACACAGCACCTCTCTTCTAGCCAGGCATATGCTTTTCATACTTTGGATACGCAAGGAAACGCACACTTAGAAACAAAACACAGACAGGAGAAAGAACAAGATGATGCTAACTGGAGACACCAAATATACTGTTTTTTTTTTTTTTAAGATGAGGATGAGCACAAAATGTCCTCGGCCACAGATGTCGAACAAACACACATACACAAGCAAACACACAACCCTGTTGTCTGAGATGAGGAACACATGACTTAAATCGGGTGTGGTGCATGACCTCTTATCGGACAAAAGCGTCCCACAGAGAGAGCTGATGGGGGAGACTCATCTCCCCGCCTCTTGGCAGTCATGAGGTCTTCATCCCGTTCTCCACGCTGAGTCTCGTGGTTCAAAGACCATAAAAATGTTGGCGGTATCTTGTCAATAAATCAGCTACTTAGCCTGGAGAGAGCCGCATGAAAAGGGGAGGGGTGCAAAAGAGGCCTTTTAAGGCAGATTTAGCAAGAATTTTGTGTTCTATAAATGTCTCACCTAGGGGGTATAATGTGTTTCAGTCAGGGGCAGAAAAATGTAAATACTTCATCTGTTCTTTAGGTTGATGGTGGTTGGTTTATCTCATTTACAGATCTATTTACACAGATTTTTTTTTTTATCATTTTAGTCATTAAACTTTCACTACCATGTCATCCTCACTCACAATAATTATTTCTAGAGGCTCTCTCCAGCGTTGGTGGCCATACTCCGGTACATCTGAGTTTCAGTGACATTTATCCAGATGTTTTCACTAAAACAGTTTGCTACCCAACAAGGCTACCATATATTCTTTACTTTGCAGGGGAGGTTTCATTGGCAGGTTGTTAAAATACTTTGTGAGTGCTAAAATGGCCAATAAAGCAAACTGTTCCACAACCAGGTCAAGGTATTTTTATAGGAAATCACAGAAATGAAGTAAAGTAGAGGAGATGAGGGTTATTAAAGTTTACTTCTGAACGCCCTTTTGAAAATTTGGTTGATAACTGAAACAGGAT
Source organism: Cheilinus undulatus (assembly GCF_018320785.1). NCBI lineage: Eukaryota > Metazoa > Chordata > Actinopteri > Labriformes > Labridae > Cheilinus > Cheilinus undulatus. The sequence goes on along the minus strand of NC_054868.1, from coordinate 31,435,014 downwards.
GGCAGAGTGTCACTAAAAGGATGAAATCAAATTGTGCAGAAATGTGTATGTGGGTCTGTGTAAAAAGGAAGCTGTCCCATGACAAGGTGCCGTCACTGAGAGGCGATGCCCTCAGGCTGCAGCACTTTAAATCAGAGCTGTGTTCATTGGGTTCTTCCACTGTGGAGGTCTGAAAAGGGCCAATTGTCTGGTGCAGCACTGATGGCTGCATGAAAATCAAGAGGAAAAAGCTTTGGATCACAGCCCTGCAGCACAGCAAGGCTTATGGTGGAGTGTACTTAAGGACCAAAGGATCAATAGGAGGGTGCAAACATAGCTGTTCCTTTGAGTGTTTACTACATTTTAATGGACTTTGACTATGTTCATTATTTAGTGATGAAATAAAGAAATTACTTGTGCAGCATTCCAACTGTGGATATTGTGTAAGAAAAATTCATATGATCTTCATTAAAGTATTTGTAGCAAAATATGAACTGTGTTGTCTCTTTCTTCCTGCATGTTACAGCCTTATGCTATTAAAAGAGCAAAATGGAAAATGTTTTGTTTACAACTCCCTTCCCATTTCAGATATTTATAGAGTAATTCTGCTGTTTTTCTTTTTCATCTTTTTTTCTGCCAAAAACTCCCATGAAAAGTCAAACTGGAAGACATCTCAAAGTTTACTGCCTCTCTTGTTTAAGTTCTTGAAGGATTCACATTTCTTAAACAGCCTAGTGAGGTAGTTTATGGTTGACATCTCTCAAAGAGGAGTAAATGATATTTTATTTGGGACTACTTTTTTTTTAAATGTATTTTTAACAGAAGCAGGTGTACATCCTCAAGTATCAGTGACATCGCTTGAATTCATAATTACAATCAACAGAGATACACAAAACACTACAAAACATAAGATTACAAACCTGCAACTACCTTTTCATCTTGGTTTCAAATTCATAATATCTCCGAAACAAACTGTGCCATTGTTGTGAAACAAAATGTTTTCCACCAAATTTTAATAATTTTGATAATTTGGGACTTCTTTCTGTCGAGGATGAATAAATATTTGGTCAGCCTTGTGTTGGACATTGACTACAGTTAAGCCTTCCCACAGAACTAGCTGGGCCCATAAAAACAGTAAATGGGCCCTTCCAGTTGTGATTTATTAATGTAATCAATACACGTGTGTTTGATCAGTAGCTTGGGTGCTAATGTCCTGGATAACAGTTACCTCATTTTGGAGCTGAAAAGTGTGTTGGACTATTAGTGGGTTTTGTTGTTTAAATAACTTATTTGTGCCACTTTTTAACCCCTTTTCATCACTGTTTCCAACCATTTGGCCCATTTTTGCCTCTTATAACCAATTTTTGCCACTTGTCAGCTTTTTAACCATAACCTCTCTTTTTAACCCCTTTTCACTACTTAGTTTACTAACTATTGCCACTTTTGAACAGTTTTTCACAATTTTCTGGCTATTTTTGTTTACACATTTTTGCCTTTTAAACCAGTATTCTGCCACTCTGTAACCACCTTTTACCACTTTTTTTTCTGCCAATTTTTGACACCTTTAATCCATCTTTGCCTCTTCTGGCATTATTTAATCAAATTTCTCTAAATTTAACTTCTTTCTTCTTTATTCTCTGCTCTCCTAGCATTTGTTTGGGAACATCATGGCTTAGCTATGAAGTACCACTTTCCAAATGGATTAGTCAATATGTGCATCCACATCATATTTGAAAAAAAAAGGGAAAACGTAATTCTGTTTCAAGAAAAGAGAATACATTTGAAAAATGCTATATTTTAATACAGCATGAATAAATAAAACTCAATTTTTGTTTTTTGATAAGAGTGGGTATTATTCAGGGTATATGGCTATTACAGCTTCACTTTAAATTGCACATGATCTTCCTCACCTCTAAGGGCCCCAGAAAGCTCTCCCCTTTATAGGCAGCCTCGACTACAGCACTAGCTACAATGTCCTTGATATATGGGGAAACATCACCCAGAGCAATAAAAGATCTTTTTATGTTTATAAAGACTTTAGACAAGTGAAGGCTACACCATGTCAGGCTTGAACTACAGAAACAACTCTTTATACTTTATCACATTAAGTGCTAAAGGTTGGAGGTTTGTTACAGTGTTTGATACCTCAATGTTCCCTGATACCATGAGTTTTAAAATAAAGCAATCACTACCAAAGCTTCAATGTAACTACATCTTTTTCGCTAGAGAGGAGAAAAGGAGAGAAGAAGACCCATCAACATTAGCAGACAAACTCCTGCATACTTTCTAAATTGTACAAATACATTCTGAACATTTTTGTAACCAAAATGATACTAACATTGCAATTTCTGGTAATTGAAAAAATTAAACAAAAAAACCCTTCATCTTAAGTTCCTAGCCAACTCAAACTGGGCCCAGTTACCCGGTGCAGTGCAGAAACATGAATTTTCCCCCTCCCCAGTCCACCACTGGTCTGCACCCAAGTTATTCCAAACCCAAATGGACCTGAGCACCAATATGTTGACACATCGTAATACAGCTGTTTTGGGATGTGATGCAGAGTCATTCTCTCACTATGTATACTGTGTAGTCCACAGAATTGGAAAGAACAAATATAATAAGGTAAAACTACAATTACTCTGGATAAAACGTACTTAAATACAAGTAAAAGTACGGATTTCAAAATGTACTCAAAAAAGTACAAGTACCTAAAAAAAGTACTCAATTACAGTAGTTTGAGTACATTTAGCTTTCCAACCTCCTTTTCCATGTATACATGTTGCACTCATGCATGAGCAGTAATACCACACCAAAGCCTACCTCTACCATCCATATCACAACCAAAGACCTATACTGTGCTTCAGCATGGTACAGAGGGATCAAGCATGTACAGGCACAGTACAGCTTTACTAGTGTGAGTGCACACTAATGCAGCCTTCCATTTGACTCAGATCTTGGATGTCAGAGCAGAATTAAGACGATGTTCTTTACTAATCAAAATGCAAAAGAGAGCATTAAAATGTTATACTCATCTAAAAGAAAGTGTGCCCGACACACTCCATGATAAAGCCAAAAGGCCTGACCTTCAGAGAGACTGCTTGCTGAGAGCCTTCCCCCTCAGACAGCTGGTACAGAGTCTCTGTTCATCTGTCCTCAGACACAAAATCAACCAGCTATTCAACAACAAAGAAGACTAACTAATTTGGAGGAATTGACCAAAAAGCAAGCAAACTGGAATGCTATTTGTCCCTAGGGGAAATGCAGTCGCAGAGTACTCAAGCCCTGTGCCTGAGGAAATGTTTGACTATGTACAGACTCAGGCCCTGTCCACATGGAGACGAATTCAGGAGTATACACAAAAATTTTTTGATGCATCGGCATTTCATCCACATGGAAATGGTGTTTTTGGAGGCCGTAAACGCTACATTGTGAAACTGGTTTACAGAGTGAACAGATCTGTAAACGCTTACCGTTTCATCTCCATGTGGACAGCCAACCGCATGTATCTTGAAAAGATTACGTCACACATAGCGTAGCCCACTTACGCTGCATGCACAAGTCGAACCAAAACAACAATGCCGGATTACAGGGATGTGTTCGTGCTGCAGAAGCTACTGAGCCTAATATGGCTTTTACAGCAAAATCTGATGTTCCTTTACCATCACGGCTAACAACATACACCAGATGTTTTTACATCCACTGCGGAGAACAACCAGGAGGGCAACTAGGGGAAAGTTTATGTCAGTAGTCTGTAATCTTCTTCTCTCTTGTGTTGCATTTCCGTGGCAGCACTACAGCGCCACATACAGGCTTGGCATATATACTACAGCAGCAAAAAAATAGCATTACTATACCCTATTATAATAAAGCCCAGCATCCATCAGCATGAGCACAGCATTAGCAGTATTTAGCCCTGTTACAGTGGCGACATTAATCTTCCCTCTAACAGGCAGGACTGTGGATCAGACCAGACTCATGTTGATAGCTCTCTGCTGAAACATCCATATCTGCTGGGGGTAAACTGTGTGCAAATGCTGCAGCACATTACGTAGGACAAAAGAATAGGCTCAAATGCCACACCACCACCATGAACAAGACTGTCTGCACATCTAAAAAGAAAAAAATATATAATTTCTGTTGTTGTTATTATCATATATTTGTGCTCTGCTTTAGCAAAGACAACTGATGTTTTCCATGCCAATAAAGCCTGTTGAACTGAATTGAAAGTTGAGGGTGCGTTTTTGATGATGAATCTGACTTGGCAACCCAAAATTTCTGACTTCCGAAACTGACTAGAACGCACCATAAGACTTCTCTTTTTGCTGTCATGGTATCAAAATGAGTATCAATGACTTTTACTATCATAAGAAGTTTAAAATTTTCATCTCATGACAACTCTATTTGTTTTCAAATAATCTACTCCCATCGAAACCTAACAAGTTTGATTCATCCATGTGAGTCACATGCAGCTTCAAGTTTTCCACTTGCCTTCAATGTTTTATTTGTTTCATTCCAAACATCTGCCATAGTTGAAACCTAACCCTGACTAAAGAATAGTTTACAGTACAGTGCACACACGTGCACATATTTGAGGTACAACCAGGAAGTTCATCCAGTTACTGAGGACAGAAAGTGTGTTATCAGGCTTTGACTGCAGTTCTATGTAAAACAGAGAGGTTAGGCCTTCATGCTCTATGCAAAGTTACAGCTAAAGAGAGAAAAAGTCAGTGATCTAAACTTGTTCAGCTCAGCCAGGCACTGTAACATCATCTGGTGATGTTACAGTGCCTCTGTATCTCAAACACACATAAACACAGGATCAATGAGTCAGACATTCCACACATGAATTACTTTCTCACACAAATGTTTGATAAGCTACATCATTGTGTTGGAGTTTCTAAGGTATGTAACATGCTGCTGTGTGCCAGTAAAACACTTTCACTTATAAAAATATAAAGTATGTTTACACTTCTCTAGAGGAAGAGGAATGACTTACAGACAGAAATAACAGTTTAATTATAGCAGTTTTCAGTACCTTATCTGGTTTGTGTTACTGTTACTCACATAAGAGGAATCTGCGGTGTTTGTGTGAGTTCCTGAGGTACAAACGATGAAATTCCTCCAAATCCGACCAAATTATTAGCTGATTGGAACAAAGAAAACTAAAAATGTCAAAAGAAGCCAAAGTTACATACAAGAGGTACCTCATCCTCTGGACAGGGAAAGTGTCACTCTCAATACAATCAATACTTTCTCATTTGAAACCTTATTCCAGTGCTGAAATATGGGAAAGCCCCTGCTGAGTGAAAAAAAAATACAAAAGGGGAAAAAGTCCTCACTCTTTTCAAATATTCATATTTCATTTGAACTGCCAGACACATGAAAAGCAGTTACTGCTTTATTATGCAGCCCATTCATAAATCCTTGGAGCCCAACCCTAGAGCTGCATCTCAAGGTCTCATCAAGGAGCTGCATCAGGAGGCCCACTCACACAGCCTGCAATCCACACCCTGGAGCTGCATCGGAGGAACTGCTTACATAGTCCAACGAGACCAGTCCAGGATTTGCAAACATGCAGACACGCCTTATCTGAGCTGCTTTTTCTGCCAGACACTGAACAGACACTCCAAGATAAAAACAGCAAAGGCAAGAAGCCAGATGAACTCACACCTATGAACTTTAAATACAACTCACATCCTGCATTCAAAGCACCCGCTGTTAATGATAACTCAAAGTTGATACAGGACTAAAATATCAGCCATAATTTGTGTGTTTATTATCGGTAAATACACAGCTGTTAGCATTGTAGCAGTGTATCGTGAACAATGCTGGCAGCTCCACACCTCCAGCACAAGGGACACATTAAAAGGAATAGTATGAGGAACTGGCCTGCTCACTCCACAGGCCAGTCCCTAGTGCATGTTTATGCGTGTGTGTGTGTTTTATGTAAAATACCTCATCCTTGGAGCGGTATGAAAATATCATGGAATTTTATCAGGATAGCAACATGCCTGCAAATGGAAGAAAAGGCTGCATGTGAGATAAACGGATACAGGAGTGGACTAGGATGCATTTAAAGCTTATAAATAAAATGTTACTTTCCGAATATTGCAAACAACAATTATTTTAGCCTGCTTTAAAATATATCACACCGTTACGTTATGCGTAAAGTTCAAAGTCAGTGTGAACCTATCTGAGGACTGAGCCGTTTTAAAGCCATCCTAATGCTTAATAAGCTTTTAGTATACGCAGCTAATGTTTCAACAAGCTAAGCTGCCTTAAAAGTGTCAAGCACAATGATGACTCATGCCTTTGACCAACAACTGTTTTCTTACTTACTCTCCTGCATTCGTCGAGTCCCACAGAGGGAGATGATGTTTCAGAAGCAACTAGAAAGAGATGCCACGCTTGCTCACTGGCATGTTCCATTGCTCAACCTGTTGATCAGGCTGTTTCCCAAAGGGCCTAAATACGAACTCCACTAAAAGCTGTTTCTGTTAAAAGCAGCACCAAGCACAGGTGCTTTCACTGCAAACTGCCCTGAGCTAAAGGGATATGTTTATGTTAAAAAAAAGCTCTGTAGATTGGGCATACTGGAGGTAAAACTGTACAACCTACATGAGCAAGTTTGTGCACATGTTGGGAATGAAGTGGGTGAAAGTATGATGAAGGAGTGAGCAAACATCATCGTCCGTCTTGGGTTTTGAAATCTCCAATTTCAACAGCAATCCCTATGGCCTACAGTGACACATGACCCCAGACTCCATGCTCAGTCACTGGTTGGCTGTGAACTCACACTCACAGGAGCACCCATAGCACTCACTTGTAGCAATCCCTCTCTTTTTTTTTCCTAAGGACGTTGCAAGTAGCAGACGGTTTTGCCATCTCACTCCCAAAATAGCCACCCGTTAGCACAGCCAGGTCAGATGGTTTTGAAACATCCATGGCAAACGGCGTTGGAGTGGGAGATCGGAGAGTGGAGGACGGCCTCTTACAGAGATCTGCAGAGGTGGCCATGGGTGGGCCTCAAGTGGAGGTTTCTTTCACATGTGGGTGACAATGAGTATGAGGGGAACAAAGGAGGGGTGTCAAAGAAACACTGGTTAAGTGTGAGTGTTTTTTTTTTAATTTGCAAACAAAAGGTGGGGGTATTTGCTTCAGAACACTTTTTAAAATAAATATGGATTCACTTCAGTTTGACCTTTGATTTAAAAAAGCTAGAAATACATTAGAACTGCAACTGATTTCAAACTGGTTTTGGTTTCTAACTGCCCAGTGTTGTGTATTTTACTATGGTCAGCTTTCACTTTATACCTTCTTTTTGTTTCCCATATTTATGAGAAATACTTCTTTTAATTCAAAGCATTTGGTGCCTGTCCTCCAGAGGAACTCAGGAAAACACCAGATGATTTGTCAGAGGCTGAGAAAGAAAGCCATTGAACTGTTTACATTAGTAATAATTTCTTTCAGCTACTTCCTTTAAAGGAAGTCCAACCACACATAATAACAATTAGAATAAAATACAGTTCAAAATGATTTTATGGACTCTCAGTTGATGTGATTTCTGAGTCAGCTCAACTGTCAAAGGCAACAGCTGCTACTTAGCAATGAAATAAAGTAAGAACTATCTCTTATTTTTGAGGCTGAAATTGATGTAGACCAGATGTTCCTTCTTCTTGGTGTCTGAATGTTCACACCACAAAAATCAAACACAAAAGGCTATTTAGTCAGCTAACTAGGGGGATGCCAATGATTTGTCCCAGTATATTTCATCCATTAATGTAAAAAATGTGTACATGAGAGGAGATTAATTTGAAATAAAGCCAAAATAATTTTTAATTCATGCTGAAATAATTTTTAAAAATTAATTACTTCACCTGTGTGTTGTTAGACATACAGTGCCAGATATAGGAAATGTAAATAAGTGATTGCATTAATACTCCCCTCTTCAAGTCAGCATTTAGTAGATGAATCTTTTGCTGAAATCACAGCACTGAGTCTGTGTGGATAGGTCTCAATCAGGCTTTCACATCTTGACACTGCAATTTTACTCCATTCCATGTTGCAAAACTACTCATGCTGTCAGGTTGCATGTGGATCGGGTGTGAACAGCCCTTTTCAAGTCCAGTCACAAATTCTCCATTGGATTGAGGATCATCGTCTAGCTCGAAAATAAATCTTCTCTCAAGCTATAGTTCTCTTGCAGACTGAAAAAATTGTCCTCCAAGATTTTCCTTTATCTTGCCACATTCATTTTACCCCTCTACCTTTACAATCTTTCTGGGGCCAGCTACCAAGAAGCATCCCCACAGCATGATGCTGCCACCCCTGTGCTTCACAGTGGGGATGGTGTGATTGTGGTGATGTGCAATGTTTGATGTTGGCCAAAAATAATGCCTTATCCAGTGTTCAAAAAGCAACATTTTGGTCTCATCAGACAGAAGAACTCTCTCCCACTTGGCTATGAAGTCTCTCACACGCCTTTTGGTGGGCTCTAGTTGAGATTTAATATATTTCTTCAACAGTGCTTTCTCTCTGCCACTCTCCCACAAAGCTGGGAATGTTGATGAACCAGTCATCACCAACAGTTGCTCTATGTACAGTCTCTCTCATCTCAGCTGCTGAAGCTTATAACCCCTTCAGGGTAGTCATAGGTGTCTTGATGGTCTCTCTCACTAGTATCCGCTGTGCATAGTCACTCAGTTTGTGAGGATCAGATCTAGGCAGATTTGCACATGTGCCATATTCCTTCCATTTCTTGATGATGGAGTTAACTGAACTGAATTTTTTATACTTATACTTTTGAGTAAATTTTTCTCTGAGTTGCTTGGAGTGTTCTTTTGTCTTCATGGTGTAATTGTAGCCAGGAATACTGATTGACCAATAACTTGACCTTGCAGGCAGAGGTGTCTTTATACTACAATCATTTGAGATCGATCCACTGCACTCATGTGACCACCCTTTTAACTAACTGTGAGACTAATGGCACCAATTAGCTGGACCTCTGTTGAATGACGTAATTGACCTCATGTTCATCCCTTTGCTTATGACCTAAAATCCCACAAAAGAAAAAGGCGATCCTTAATATGTCAGTCTGTAGAGAGAGAGACTGCGCTGAAAGGTTTGCCTCCTAGCTCTAAGAGTAACAGGTTGTTATTTCTAGTCCAGCATGTTCAGGAGCTCTAGAGGGTCCAGGATTCTGGCACAGTCAGCTCTTGATTGGACACATTTTTCAGTGAGACCTATGTTATGTAAAATGTCGCAGTAATTGTAATTTATTGCCACACATGGGTATAGCTTAAAATGTAAAGGAAAAAGAAGTGTTTTATTGCGTACAGTAACTTGATCATCTATCTGTTACAGCATCAGTGGCTATAAACAAACAGTGGTTTCTAAGTAACGTAACTATGAAAACCATCTTGTTGAATTCATTTCTGTTTTCACAGACTAATCAGAACCACGGCAAAAGTGATTAGGAACGTCAACTCTGAGAAATTTTGCTGACAAATTTATAGGCAGTAGTGAGCAATCACACGCACCATCTGGTTTGACTGATGTCGTATGGAGAGTGCTCTTAGCCATGCTTGCACTCAGTTTGTGACGGAGTCGGCTAAAAGTTAAAATGATCCAGAGCCAGGAAAGCCAGAAGATAGACCTGATCTCACCCTGGGTTTGCCTCTTTCATAGGCAAAGATTTGGTTTATTGATTCATCAGAGAAGTAGGCCGAAACCTTGACAGAGCAGCCGAACATCCAGTCTCCTAATGACTTAACCACATCAACTCTTTTTGTTCTGCGCTCTTTACTCCCTCCCTCCATCTCTCCCTTCAGGCACCAACCGTGGTAAGAGCACGGTGAGTCACGTTGAAACAAAAAGCCCCATTCAAAACACACACAAACTCCTGATCAACTCTAACAGGCCTGCCTCTCAATAAAAACTCCCTCTCTTCTTCAGTTTCCTCCTCCCTCGCCCTCCCAATCTCCAGGCAGAACCAGATCGCCATGGCTGCGCGGGACCAGATCAAGCCAATCCAGTTGCTGAGCGCGGATCAAGTCACAGAGCTGGTTCGGCTCCCAGGAGCCATCAGAAGCCAAAGCTGCTCTTCCCACCACACCACACTGCCTGCTGCCTGTGTGTGTGTGAGAGAGAGAGAGAGAAAAGGCTAAGAACAGAAAGCAGAATTAGAAAGATAAAAAACATACAAGCAAACGGAGTCTAATTTGAAGACTTCCTTCTAAAACTAATAGTTCATTTTTTGTTGTCTTACATGACACAACATCACAGTAACTCTCTGGCCTTTTTTCAAAAAGGCCTTTTGGTAAGCTAATTACAAATTATTGGTAATGCCAGATGACAGCTTAAAAAGATTACTGGTAATGTAGGAATAAGTTTGTGCAGTTTCAAGTGGAACCAACAGACCTACTTCAGCTGAAGTTCTTTTTCTTTCTCATTCTTTAAACTTTAGATTATACTCTTAAAACTTAAAGTTTCAGGTCTAAACAGGTAATTTATTTTTTAACATTAAAGAAGAATGGTTATTTTTTTCTATATCAAGCTCTTTGTCAGAATTGTCTCAGGAAATCTCCCAGCATGCCTGTTGTTTAATTGGGAGTATTCATTTTAATATAAGAGTCAACATCCACAAAAAAGGCCACTTTTTATTTTTAACTTGTATTTTGACACATTTTAGTTCAAAGAAATATTGCAATTTGTACAATTTGAATATTGCAGCAGACCATATTGTGCTAGAAAGTTGTTCACCTCTTTCCTGGCTTGGTTTTAGCTGGGCAGGGCAAATTTACACGCTCGTTACATCATCAGACTTGTTGGGGAAACCCAGCTGCCCTAACGCTACAGTGATATGAAATCACAGAACAGTTCATCTCAGTACAATCTGTTGTTAGCTGATGTTTATGTCTTCACTGACCGTTAACAGCCAGTTACATGCTGTTTTTTTGTTCATTGTTAGGTAAATTTCCATTTATTTTATAAACTTAGAGATGTTTTTCACGACTCAAATTTGGCCTGGTGGTTCATAACACAGTGACCTGCCATACAACAAACCTAAAATAAAGATTTTTTTTGTAACTTTATAGAGACTTTAATCTAAATTTTGATTAACGGCCCAACCCTATGTACAATCAGATGTTGTTTGTCTTATTGTCGTATTGTCAAGGCTGTCAAATGAGTAAAATCTTTAATTGCGATATTACTCCCCCACTTTGAAATTGCACTTTTTCCAATTAAAACGTATCGTTTCATTTTGGATTATTGCACTGTCTTAAACTGAGGTTTATTAACTTTCTGTTTCATAAAAACATGCTTTTATTTTGAAAGAATATACATGAATAAAAAACGTGTACATCGAAAAATGAATTTGTTATGGACTGACAAAGACAAAAAGCTTACATCAGCTCAAAGTTTGCTTTAAAGCAGGGGTTCTCAAACTTTTCGAGGCTAGGGACCCCTTACAGGGCAGAACATTTTCCAAGGACCCCAACATAACCTAACCTTGCAAAGCAGATGGATACGCCCATTTCCATGTTTCTCACAGGCAAATCCATCTTGCAAAGCTCCCATCTGAACCATTTGGGCCCGGTTAGAAAGTGACAGGACCAATCAGCTACGAGGGGCAGTACTTTCAGGCGCAGCAGAGTCGTGACGTAAACATGCAGCAGCAAGAGCTGGTGCAGTTATGGAGGAAGAGATTAGCGTGGATGCTGCTAAAGCGCCAGTTTTATCAGAACATGACAACAATTCTTTATTAAAAGAAGAGCAAAGAACAGCAGGGAGTTGTTTTCTTTTCAAAAACAACAAAAGTCGAGTACTCACATGTCTATAGTCACGTTATTCCTCAGTAGCTGTGAATCCCTCTGCTTTTCCTGAGGTTGTGGTCAGGTTCACCATTCATGTTTTCTGGCAGAATTATTCCATACCCTTTCATCAGAAAAACATTTTTTGTTTTGTCCTTAAACTCTGCATGCTTTGTTATCAGAGGACGCTTTAGCTTGGCGGGCTTCATGGCTTCACATGAAGACACACAACACATTTTGGTCTTCCGTCGCTGCTCTCAATAAAACCAAACTCGTGATAGCTATCATCATATTATCTCAGTTTAGCTGGTTTGGGCCTAGCATCACTTGATGAAGTGGAGGCGCTTATATATTTATTCAGTGTTGCTAGCTGGACCTGCACACCAAATGCCTCCTGAACAAAGTGACTGATGCGTGAGTTTTTATTGGCCCAAAGCTGAATCATGTGGGATTCGTTGGTTTAGTGTGGTTGTTTTATGGCTCTGTGGTCCTTATATGTATTTATTTGATTTTGAATGACATGGCAATACCTTAATAATCTATTGTGAATTATTTCCCCTAAGCTGTGGCTCGCGGTCCCCAGGGGTCCCTGGACCCCAGTTTGAGAACCATTGCTTTAAAGGACAATAAAGCAAGGGATAAAAAATACACTAATTATTGACCTTGATAAATCATTCTTAATGTATCAGTGCTGGCAATGCTACTTATTTTATGTCTGTTCCTTTAAGATAGACTTTCACAGTAAGAGGTGATCTGTTTACTTGTGGATTTTTTGTATATGGTACGTAGGTGGATTGTTGTTCTTGGTTTTATTTATTATTATTGTGATGGCAGCTGTATGTTTGCAGCACTTGGAGTCCAAGACTAATTTCCCTAATGGGACAATAAAGTGTATCATATCATATCGTTGCGTAAACCAAACCTTTGTCCCGTATATCAACACATATGGGTAACAATTCAATATTATGCATTCATAATTATTAGTTATTAAAGAAGTTCAAAATAGAAAAGAAAAGAAAATTATTACCTTCATTTTAAAGAGAAATAGAGAAAAAGGATATTTTCCATTCTTATTTTCACATGCTTGGCAAAAGTTTTAACTTCTAAATTTTATTGAAGTTATTTTAGAAATTATATAGCAAAGTATAATTAGTCATGAGAATTGTGTTAAGTTTAAGGTGCAGTGTGTAAAATTGGGAATATTGGATACATCTAACCGTCGTGTTTTAGTTTACAATGCTCACACGTGATAGTCAGGGTGGAACTGTAATTTTTAAAAATGTATTCCTGTTATTTCCTCCTTTCTGCTGTACTGTAGAAACATATGGCAGACTCCATGGAGGGGACCCTCCATGTATATGAATAAAAGGCTTATGCTAAGTATAAGAATACAATTTTTTATACTCAGGTGATTAAACACTGATTTAGTGTTAGTAGATTTCAAGTTTTTTTGTGTGTGAAATGCTATAAGGCTAAATATCACACTGCACCTTTAACAAAATTTGATCATAAACTTCTTTTGCAAAGATGTTTAATGACGTTATCGTAGAGCTCTAAAATAAGAGTTTGGAAAAATAAATCCTTCTGAGAAAACAGCAGAGAAACAAAATAACTCATACCAAAAGACTACACTTTAGAAATCAAAGCAAAAATAGCAGGTACATTTATAACACAGAAAGAAAGAAAAGGGGATTTAGAAAGTAATAGGAAACCATGCAAGAGCTATAAATGTTAAGTCAATTATATCTGTCTGACATAGTGCCAAACTTCTGTTTTACAGGGATTTTCTGGATCTCCACTCTGTTACCTGAACTGGTTTCTCATGACAGCAGAATAAAACATGTTTTCTCTTGGCACGAAGCCAGAACTCACACCAGCACTCAACATAGGAGGAATCTCACTGCAGGTCACAGAGTTAAGTAACACACTCATGTGTTTGCCATGTATAGACAGTGATAATAGCTTCATAAAGACACAGTTAACTGTCAGCTTTATGGCCTTTTGATCTCATCGTCTCTAACTTGACCTTTTCAGGGTTCAGAGATGTCTGCAATTTTTTTCAAGCTGGGCTCATTTTAACACGAATCTCAGCAGATGTAAGAAATGTTCCCTTCATGTTAGGCTATATATTAACTTCTTCTTGTTTGGTTTCTTAGTTTTAGATTAAAGGTAAAAGACAGAGTGAAAGGCCGCTCAAAGACTTATCTTTAGCTTGAGTTTAAGTAGCATGGATAAGCTTTCCTCTGTGCATGATTGGACACGGGGGGTTGTATCCCCAGTCAAAAAAGCCAGTAGATTATTCAGCACATTTCTTTGATATCATGAGGTTGAGAGCTCGGGGGCATAAGTGATCTCTGAAGAAAACTGCCTGCTGGTGAGATATTAAAAAAATATTCAAACACACACGGCTTCGACTGCTGACATCCATTTCAGCAGGGTGACTGTCTGTGCATGTTCTCCTGCTACCTGCTGTCTAAAACACACGCATACCAAGAAAATGCCCTCAAAAACTGGCAACATTTTATACTCATTATTAAAGTGTATGTGAAGGAAGCAAGACATGTTTTAAGACAACCTTCCCTGCAGCGGATTCACACATTTCTGACAAATAAGTAGAAACATGCTGCAGAAAATTTTCTTATCAGATACATTAGTGATAAAGTCCTACCTCAGAGTTATTTCAGATATTTCATGGAGCTAGAACGCAGTCAAATATATTTACCTTGGCTGAGTATACACAGGCTTAGAGTCATGATCAATGTTATGAATTTATAGCCATAAATAGCATACCAGTACATTTGACTTCATACTATTTGCCTGGGGCGACTGACTTTTACTGTTTTCACTTCCTTCTTAAAAATAAAACATTCAATCCCAGAAGTCCTGACTCACAAAGTGTTGGCTAAATCCTGTTGTCCACATCCAAATGTCTGTGCCAAGAGTGAGTATTCAGATGTAATAAAGGCCAGATGTTACAAGTTTTTGTGTCAAATAAGCTTAAGAGGGACTCTATGAGGCTAAAGTATAAGCCCTTTTCAGTGCATTTCCAAAACAGTGCTGTAACGAAGCCTCACCACCATTACACCTTCACAGACTCATTCTGCCATAGCGTATTACTGACCAGATCTCGTCATGTAAGCTGCACTACGTTGTTGCGGAAGACGGTATTCCATCTTGTTTCTGCTACTCCTTATGAAGACAGCACAGAAGGAGGGATGACATTCATGCTTACTTTACTGATGTCCAGAGGACAATCATTGTCATCTCCACAAGAAGGGTAAGTCACTGAAGATCACTGATATAAGGGCAGGTTGTTCTCAAAGGCTGTATTGAAGCATATTCATGGAAAGCTGAGTGGAAGAGAAAAAGGTGCACAAGCAACAGGGGTGAGCTTAGCCTTCAGAGGACTGTCAAACAAAGTCAGTTCAAGGACTTTAAGGGGCTTCACAAGGAGTGGACTGAGGCTGGAGTCAGTGGATCAAGAACCACCACACACAGATGGGTCCAGGAAATGGACTAAAAGTGTGGTTTTCTTCGTGTCAAGCCACATCTGAAGCACAGAAGATCTCATGAGTTTCACCTGGGCTAAGGAGAAAAAAAATCTGTTTTCATTTAGCATTTAATTTGGAAATCAAGGTCCCAGAGTCTGGAGGAAGATCAGAGAGGCACAGAATCTAAGGTGCTTGAAGTCCAGTGTTTTCAGTTTCCATAGTCAGTGATGGTTTGGGGTATCTTATCATCTGCTGCTGTTGGTCCACTTTGCTTTATCAAGTCCAGAGTCAAAGCAGTCAGCTGTCTACCAGGAGATTCAGGAGCACTTCATGCTTCCATCTGCTGAGAAGCTTTTTTGAGATACTGGTTTTCTTTTCCAGCAGGAAACTGGTTTGTTAATCATAGTATTTCTAGCCATCCAACTAGCCTTGGCCTAAACTTCATAGAGAATCTCTGGGGAAATGTCAAGATGAAGATGAGAGACACCAGACTTAACAATACAGAAGGCTGCTATCAGAGCAAGCTTCAGCAGTGGCACAGACTGATTGGCTCTGTGCCACATCACATGGATGTAGTAATTTGTGCAATAGGAGCTCCAATCAATAACTGAGCAGATAAATGAACAGAATTTTCCAGAAGTTCAGCATCTCTGTATTATAAATATATATATTTTTGGGGGAGGGGGAGGGGGGGGGTTGTTTGTTTTGTGATATTCTAATATTTTATTTTAGATAGTGGATTTCTGAGAGCTGTAATCTGTGATTGTCAAGATTAAAACAAAGCAACTTTAAATATTTCACTTTGTATGAGATGAATCTAAATATATGGAAGTATCACTTCTTGAGTTAAATCACAACAAAGTATGACCTTATAAGAGTAGTCATTTTTTGATCAATATGGACATTTCAGTGCAAAAATTCAGTTACGCTTTCAGTCGTAACCAAAAATAGGAGTTTAATTTACTGTCAAAAAAAGTCCAGAAGAATTCCTTTTATAAGAACTTTTAGTGAGTAGTGTGATCCGTAGTTGGTGGACTGACCAATCTGTAGACTCATAGAAACACTGCCAGCCCAAGAGTCATTCCTGAGTATGACTGTCCACAGCTACCTTGTTTCTGTGAACTGAATGAATGAAGTGAGTGTTGTAGAGGAGGCCTAATGGAAGTCAGATCTGCACACATTATTAAGGCATTAACACTGGCAGAAGCTGTCAGTTTGTGTGTGGTTGAGTACATATTCCAACATATTTTTCCATGTGAATCAAGAGGTGTTTTTTTAGACCATTGTGTTTGCTTATCTGCAGCAGGAATTGCATCATTTGGAGTGCTGAACTGTAAAAATGATGCAACTCTCCCCCCTTTGCATGAAAAATGACATGTCTACAGGCTACAGTGTATTTCATCCTTACATAGCAAGGATACAGGAAGGCTTTAGGTCTCTGTTAAAAAGCAAAGGCAAGAGTTTCACATGCTAATGTTCTCTGAATATTTGAAGCACATTTTTATCTTTCCCTTAACTCACAACTGGGTCCTGACCCAGATTGAGAAAAAAAAGCCTGTAGGGGACTGTGTAGACCTACAACATGCTGTTCAGTGTGTGCAACACTGGCAGGATAGGGTGTGGTAGGAACAGGGGCAATGATGGAGAATACTAATCAGGAAGAGGAGAGCTTAGAAAGCAAGGATGACTCAGTGTCATCACCCAGACTGTATCTCACTTTAAAGGGCAGGGGTGAAAAATGGTCTCCAAACCCCTGTCTCCAGCCCACTCATTCTTTCACCAAACAGGGTGAGGAAGAGACAGGAGGGTGGTGGACGTCACCAAACCCGACATCTGAACGCAGATTCAGAACAAACCAGCACCATGCAAGTGTGAGTCACAGAGGAATTTCCCCGTCATATTTTTAACCAAAGACAGTCTTTCTTACTGTCAACTTCCTATTGGACTATTAAACATGTGTGGCCTCAAGTAATGTAGGTCATGGGCTCATAGGCCTTCACTAAGACACACCTTAACCAACATTAGTAATCAAAGTAACATGCATCTGTTTTTGCATGTTTTACGACTATGGAGAGTTTTAGCCCAAAACCTGTTAAAATGAAGAAAACTCTGAAACAATAACTTCATAGGAATCAGCATCCAATCAGTGTTGTAAGTGAACTGTCACTGTTTGCTGAGACAGTCATGCTTAAACTGTCCCTGGGATGGCTGGGGACCAAGGTTATAGTTTTGGATTTTTCATTAGTTTTAATTTCTATTTCCTTTTCACTTTATGTATTCGATTTCAGTTTAGATTTTACTAGTTTTGACTGCTGGTTTATTTAGTTTAGTTTTTATTTTGCAAAAATGCTTCGTTTTAGTTTTTATTAGTTTTAGTGTTAGTTTGTTTGAATACAATTCCAGACATAAAACTACCACTGTGTGAAGTCTTAACCAATCAGATCAGGCAATTTTACACTCCCCAGACTTGTGTGTAGGTGCCAGTCAGTATGGTTGTGTCAAAGACTAAAACTAAGGATATTTTTTCTCCATTTTTATTTTATTTTAGTTAGTTTCTTAAGCGCACTATACAGTTTTAGTTGGTTTTCGTTTTATTGGTAAAGCTTAGTTTTTATTTAGTTTCAGTTAACTAAAATGATTTTTGAATTTTAGTTTTATTTATTTAGTTAGTTTTTGTTAACTATAACAACCTTGCTGGGGACCAGTCCAGGGTGTACCCCGCCTCTCACCTAATGACAGCTGGGACAGACTCCAACCAACTTGATGGACAAATAAATATTTGATTGAGCAGACTAGTGTTGTCAAAATGATAAAAATAAACGCAGCTATACTGACATGTAACATAAGTTAATCGTCCTATTACAAATTATTTAGTGATTCAGTTGTTTTAAAAGCACAAAAATGAGACACTATCAACTTTAACGTCATATTTTTGTTGTTTTGCAACTCATGTATGCCTGTCATGCTATTTACACTGCAGGGTTGGGTTGACAGCACATTCCACTGATACACTAATGCTACATTTATCATATAACACACTTTATCAGCTCATCATTATCCTACTTTGGGCTAGTCAGCTAGCTCATATGCTAACTTGTAATGTTCTATACTCCTTGGGGAAGTCTGTGGGTTTGTCAATGAGGTGCTTGGAGAGCTTTCAAGTGTTTGCACCTTTAGCTTAAAGGTTCAAAAAGTACATTGGTTCACCATCAAGGTCTAGTTGTGAGTAAAGTAGCTCCATGGGAGACGTTGGAAGCATATTCTGAGGTATTACTGTCTACTTCACTGTTGACACTGTGCATGCCTATCTTGCTCAAACTGCCATCTTGGGGAGATCTGCATAAAACTTTTGAACGTTCTAGCCTGCTTAATACCCTATTAATCTATTGGTCAGGAAATTCTACCACACTTTTTTGAATAAAAAGTATCAAAAAAGTACAGTGTACCGTGCAACACTAGAGACAACATTCTGTGTTTATGTGTGTCTCTTTAATGGCAGACAAGTTGACACAGAGAATTTTTTTGGAGTGGAGTGAGGCGATAC
This sequence comes from Cheilinus undulatus, assembly GCF_018320785.1. Taxonomy (NCBI): domain Eukaryota; kingdom Metazoa; phylum Chordata; class Actinopteri; order Labriformes; family Labridae; genus Cheilinus; species Cheilinus undulatus. Next base: position 31,416,187 of record NC_054868.1, on the reverse strand, counting down.
TAAAATACATGCATCTGGAGAGTTGGATTTTTTTTTTTTTTAATTTGGTTGTGTCTTTTTGGAGTAGTATGAGGAAGAAATCAGAAAAGAAGAGGAAGAGAGTCTGAGATGTATCAAATTGTGAAACTGTGTGTGTGTGTGTTTCCACAGGCTGAAGGGCAAAGAGTTGAGGTGGTGTTTGATGATAGTCTCACTGGCAGGCTTCAAACAATCCGTCTCTCTGCTTCTATCTAAAGGATGCACACACACACACACACACACGCATACACCCTTGACACACATTCATATGCATGCATGCACACACAGGAAGCTGTTTTATTCTGCTTTTCTTGATCAGACAGGGGCTTTCACCAACAATGGGGCCAAAATGATGGGCCAACTCTGAGCCCACTGGGTTGCATGGCACGCAAACACACTGTGGAGTCATATCCATGCATGAGCAGCAGCTTCACTTAGGAAGTATGTAACAGTCCATGAAGATAACAAATCAGGTTATTATTCATCTTATGTTCCATGAAACCCAGGACTGATACTCACTGATTGTCTTTTGACTTTCTGTGTCATGACGTTGAGCTAACATTTATTCGACAGAATTTAATTTGAATCAAATTTTCTATTGATATTAATTTATGATGCCATTTTTTGCTCTGAGGGAGGATGTCACAGTAACTCAAGGGAAAGACTCTAGAGCGAAAGTTGAATGGTAGTGGATCAAGTGGGCGGGGCTACACATGTTGAGCATTCAGAGGACTGTCAAACAAAGCAGATCCAGGAACTGAGGGGAGCTTCACCAGGTGTGGACTGAGGCTGGAGTCATTGGATCAAGAACCACCACCACACAGCACAAAACATGAATGAGATACAGCAACAGAATGGCAGCTTCCAGTAGCAGCTTGTGCTTCCTTAGCTAGTGCTCTTTGATGTGAAATTTAGCATTTCCATGTCAACAGTAAACATTTGGTTTATTTGGCTTTGTCATGGTGGCCACCATACATTTCTCTGGCTTTTAAAACTGTTTTAACTAAACAATATCTATAACAAAGTAGCAGTCTCTCTTAAATTACTAGTGACATTTCAATGAGAAATTTCTGCATACTGTACCTTTAAACAGATCTATCACCACTTTTGTACAAGCTATTCAAACAGTGCTGTCTGTGTATCATCTTTATGACAGAGTGACCAACTAAGCCTCTGTATATCTGTACTGAATGCATGTATCACAGAGCTGCAGGCTCAACTCCAAGGATCATTTCAGTGGTTAGACATATGATCTGAGAGTCGATACTTCAGAGCAGAGATGCTGTTCCAGAGAAGAAATCATGCCGGGCCAATTCACAAGCCCTGGGGGACTCCCTCAACAATGCTGGCTTTAAAGCAGCTGTTAGAATTAGATGAACACCTACAGCCAAAATGTTGACCCCATACACCAAAAGACACGCCAAGGATAGCTGCCGATCTATTAACCACACATTTAATTTTCTGTGTGAAGTGAGGCCCAGTATTAAATTATGGGGATTATGTTCAAATTTTAACTTTCACAAAGATAAATCATTTCCTGAGACAGGCATATGTGGAAGAGTGTTGAAATTTCTGACAGAAACTGTTTTGAGTTTGGTTTAGTCGTGTATGTGCTGAAGTTTCAGAGGAGCAAGAGTTTAGTGAAGGGAGGTATAAGATGAGGAAAAAAGGTGCAAACAGAAGAGGAGGAAGGAGGAGAGCAGCTGATAGAGGCAGCATCTCATTTAATCTTGTTAACTAATATATGACCAAATATGTTCATCAACTTCCTTTTTGATTAAGAAGACGAGAATAAAACTAGCTAAAAATGTATCTTAAATCATAAAAATTTTGATAAGAATACGTTATCATCAAGAAGCCTCAAACGGGACTAAAATTTTAGTGCTGGACTGTTGGACATTCACAATCCATGATGTCTCTCCACTGTGAATCTAAAATCTATTAAAGCACAAGCAGAGGTGAGGAAAGAGAGCATTCAGGGTATGTCAGGGAATTTAAAGTAATTAAAGTGTTAATTTTGCACTAATATGAGTGTTTTACATTTATGTCAATTTTATAATATGGCTAATTAAATTAGTAAAAAAAAAAAAAAGAAAAGGTGATTGTTTTGACCAAAAGTAAAAATTTAAAATTTAAGGACTTTTTATTAAGTAAATCTGGGCCAAAATGTTTTCTTAGTTTTTGTTTAAAAATTTTTTTCAGGAGTGAAAATGACTAAAATGTGTCTAAAACTCATAAACACTTTAATCTTAAGACTAAAACTAAAACTAATTTTAAAATTGCTGCCAACACGAACACTGTCCTGCATGCAATTATAAAAAAAAACATCAGTGAATGTTGAGTTTGGAGGCCGTTCTGGACATGAATTTGCTGAGGTTACCATTTGATAGTTCTCCAACTTCATGTGATGACACATAAACCCTGAATGAAAAGCCGAGTGGTCAGACATGACACAACAAGAATGATAAATCACACGGAAAACTGTCTGCAAGTCACTCTGCAAAAATCATTAAAAACCTTCAGACAGCCCAAGTCCTCATCAACATCACAGTCATGTATAAATTTGTGCTTACACATTTTGGGAATAGGAAAAAATCTGTTCATTTTGAAATGAACGAGTTAATTTTTAAAACATCAATAAAAACTAACTTATTATGAGAAGTCTATCAAACACATCTTTGAATCTGCACAAAAAGAAATAGTTTTAGCAACTTGTGAAGTCGACAAATCTGTCAAGACTGATAAAGAAAGTCATTCCTCAGGTTAGGTTTTTTTTGTTAGTGGGGAATTGATGATTAACAATTGTAATAGGTAAACCTAATGCTTATATCATATGAAAGAATCATTACATTGAAATATAATTTTAAAAAAGTGATGAATTTGTGTACAAACGGGAATTAAATCTGAGAAAACTGGTGATATGGTGTGATTTTCATAATAAAAGCTAATACAAAATTAACACACTGTTTGTACTAATTTGTTTGAAAAAAAGCTACTTATGTCAATCACAACAAACAATAAGAGGGGGCATTTTTACTTTTTAAACAGTGAAAAGAAACTGAAATTTAATCTATTTAGCAATTCTATCAGACAGAAACAGGCAAATCACCTGTATAAAAGGACCTTCTGAATCCATCACATTCTATTTGTGACTGCTCTATTTAAATGCAATAGTTTTTTTTGGCATGAGGCTGAAATGAAAAGTAATTCTAAGAGATCATATTCTAACCAAAAGCAAAGTTCATTTTTGTGTGTAATCAAAATGCTTTAATGTTATGTAGCAAAACAAAAATTTTACAAAAGCAGACGCGTTGCAAACTCAAAGGCCCTGAGGGAGACCTCAGTAGGTCGCAACACGTCTGCTTTTTGAAAAATGTGTTTTGCCATGTAAAATAAAGACACTATGATTTAATTTTTTTTAGGCTGGGAATGAATGCCTAAAATAAAATTCAATCATACTATCCCTGTTGATCGTGTAGCTTTAGCCCCTCTACGGCCTCTACCTTAGACCTTAGAGAAGGTGCGCTCAATTTGCTTACCCAGCTGGCCAGAAATGATATTAATATTATTAATTAGTATTTGTTGCACACATTATACCTACTTTATGGCCACAAATTAGAATTTTGTGCACACGTTATACTTATTTCGTGGCTAGAAATTGGTATTTTGTGGCCATGAATTAGTATTTTGTGCGAATGTGGCCACAATTTAATTAATTTTTGACCATGTCATGTCTGGGGCTCTGTAAAATATAAATTAGGCCACTATAAATCTTAGAATTTCCGTAGTTATTCTGGATTAATCTTCTTTTTTATTGTAATTGAAATGCTAGTATTTTGCTTTTAAAACTGTTTTTCTTTCGTTTTGGAGTATTTTACAGCCATGAATTTAGGATTATGAATTTCTTGTCTGGATACAGACATTTTTAATAAAAGGAACTTTGAATAGATCCAAAATGATGACATGAACTTGGAAAAAGAACTTGTAATGGATTGAAAAGGAAAATAGGAGAGCCAAAAGTAAATGTTTGCTACCACAAGTTGCATATGCTTTGACTTGTCCACTGAGCCGTCTTGGACTTGTAAACTGATATTAGACATTAAGACACAGTTGTGGACCAATTTGACATCACTTTGGCTGTATGGAGATGCTGAAGTGGCTTATCCAGCGTGTGCTGAAAGGGACAATAAAATATGCATTTAATAAATATAAAAATATGAAAATGTAATGGGCTTATTATGGACCTAAATTAATTGTGATTAATGCATTAAGGCTGACAATAATAATGATGATGATGATAATAAAAAAATAATTAAAAAAATAATAATAATAAATTAATTTCCTGCACCAAATACAGGAACAGTGCAACTCAATTTTGTAAAGTTTTGTGAAGTTAAACAATTTTTTTTTTTTTTTTTTTTTGCAATATGTGATTGTATTTTCTATTGATTAAATTATAACATTTTATGCAATAAGTTTAAATGTTTTAAAAGTGTTCGACAAAAATAGTTATTAGGGTGATTATATCACTCTAACTTGATCTGTCCGCCAAACTATTAAAAATTAGAGATCATACTTATAAATATACCTAAGATTGACAAACAGAAGAGCACTTAAATTGCAACTGCAATCGCAACTAAAGAAGGGAAGCCAAATATTTTACAAGTATGAGAAAGGTATTTCTTGGCCAGATAATATAAAGCACTTTAAAATGTTTTTTATTTTGCAAGCATTTTTTTGCTCTTACAGCAACATGATAAAGACAGTAGAAACCGTCTGTACTCTGTCAGAAAGTCATTGTGTGTTATACTGAAAACAGACTGAATTAATTTTATTCAAATCTTATCAGCAATTTTTCCCAAATCTTAAAATGCTGCTACGATCTCTGGGACTGCACTGGCAGCAACATGCTGCCTTCAGCTGGCTGCAGGACGACAGCACAGAACACAAATATGAACGACTACATCTAGAAACATTAAGGTCTCTGGTCTATTACCAACAAATCTTTCACTTTTATTACAATAATTGAGCTCCCATCTGAAATAAAATGAGGCCTAAATCCAGCCAAATTCTTTTAAAGGAAACTTCTGTCAGTTTCACTCTGTGTTCTTCAGACCTCGGTTTTGGCAGCAGGAGAGGAGCCAAGCACATTTCTCTGAGTCATCAGAGGCGGAGGGAGGAGGGGAGCGAGGGAGGAGGAGAAAGAAGAGGAGGTGGAGAAGAAGAAGAAAAATAAGGGGGAGGAAAAAAAAAGAGGAGGAGAAGCAGGAGGTGCAAGTCCGGAGTTTCCCCCTCACTCTGGCAGTGTGAAGGCCTACACCGAGCAGCAACAACTGAGAGAGAACCGTGCTCTATTGTTTCAGGCCCGCTGGCAAAGTGAGCCTTCCTGAAACCCAGCAAACAACTATCTCACACACACGCGGGAGGCCTGCCAAAACACTGCTCACTGAGAGGCCTGCCAAAATGGAAGAAAGCTGTTGTGTGAGAAGTTTACAAGGACTTTCGTAGAATCTGTTGTTTTCTTAACCTGGCAGCCTGACAAAAATATTTTCAATACCATCTTAAAAAAGAAGAATCAATAAAACAGAGAGGCAGCAATCTTAACTAAAACATTTAGGTATCAAATCAAAATGTTAAACCTTTAATTAAAAACGACAGCTTTAAGACTAGAGGAAGTAATAACATAAAATGTCTCTGACAACCTGAAATTACTTTAAAAATTCACAGATCTGTGTCGACAAATGGCACCTTGAAGACAAATTAGAGGTCTTAATATAACACCTGTCCTACCAAACTGCATGAATTGTTGCTTAAATGCTGTATGTACATTAACCCTTAAGAGGTCCTATAGGGACACTTTCCATTCGTTTTCTTTTTTTATTATTTTCAAGCCATTTTGGCTGTGTTGAATGAATATAGCTAAAATTTGCCAGAGGATATCCATTTAGAAATTGGTTTAGAATTGTCTTCTCAGTTCCTTAAATTAGCCCAGAATGGCTAAGCAACACAAAAAACCGACACATTTGTCCCTAAGGACAAACATGTCCCATTGAAAATGTCATTTTTGATCCCATATTTATCTTAACATAGACTAATGAATTCCTTTATGTTAGGATTTCATTTTGGACTACTGGCTTTCAATTTGACATTTTTATATTCATCCACCAGGTGTCGCTACTATTTCCCATTCAAAGCATGCCGAAAAATGTTGCACTTTTTACTGTTCTCTGCCAAAAATGCTACTGAAACAAGTGTGCATCAATATTGGTGTTGGATAATGGTGTGTGCCAAAAATAAATTAAAAAGTGTGTGTGCGTACGTGTGTGTTTTATTTGAGTTTTTGTGATTTTGTTCTATTACAAACATTGGATTTATTTAAACATACTGGCCTTTAAAGGGTTAAAATTTCAAAAATATAATTAATGTTTGATATTTACATTTCAGGCAGAAGTAGTTTGAAAAGACCGACTCATTTAAAGTGGAAAAAAATACAAATGTACAACATTTTTACTGCTGATCTTAGGAAGCTGGCACTTTTTGTCCTTAGGACAATGAGTAGATTATTATTATTGTTTTAATCTGACACAGCAAAAAACACAGTGTATAAAAATCAATGTTGCTGCCAACCATTAACACCAAATATCAGGGCCTGATAATAGTAATAATAATACTCCTTGAAATAAATTTTATGGAATTTTTTTTTTTTTTAATTTATTTTTTGGATAAAAAACAGAAGAGTCGTATAAACATACAGGCCTTCAGAGGATCAAAATTCCCAAAATATAATTAATATTTGATGAGTATTTCAGGCTGAAGTAGTTTAAAAAAATTGACTCATATGATGTGGAAAAAAACTGTAAATTATTTCTACAGCAGTTTTCAGAAGCTGACATTTTTTGTCGTTACAGACAAATGTGTTATGATATTACAGGAACTCTTCAGGGTTAAGTAAGCCTCACTGTGCAGTAAAAAACAAGTGAAAACCAACAAACTAAAGCTTGATGTGAGAAATTGTGGGACCCTGCCGCAGGAATTGCTACATGGAAAGTTAAAAGGACAAGGTTGTCACATGATTTTTTCCAGAATACAAGTCTCTCCCTCTAGGAATCAGAGTAGATTTCATAAGATAGTGTAGAGAAAGATTGTAGCCATGTATCATTAGGTTCACTCAATGAAGGTGTTATTACCCAGCAGCTGAAGGCCAAATGATGTAGAACTGCAGGCTGTGATGTAAGAAGGTGCTTTAGTCATGGTGGTCAACTTACAGTGCTGTCAGTCTGGCAACAGGTAAAAAAAGACACAAAAGGGAGCACTGAACTTTGAAGTACGAGCCTTCATTTCAGTGCTGGGCTCTATCCAAACACTTGGTAAGTTCTCATGTCCCGCTGGACCGGTCAGGCCGCTCCACTGTTTGTTTTCCACTCCAGCGTGGGGACACATTTGGACAAGGGTGACAGCCGAGTCTATTTTCTCCACCTGGAAGCTTGGAATGGAGCAGAGGGGGAACTCAAGACTGGTTTTACCCACTTCCTGGAAACAGTAAAGCAAGCAGGAGGCCCTGCTGTCAGAGAGCAGGGTTGAGAGAAGACTGAGGGAAATTTTAAGAGTAAGAGAGAGACTTTTGCTTGACAGATAAGAATATGTGAATACACGAGAGGGACCGTTACATGTCTGTGTTTATGAGTGTGAAAGAGAAAATGATAGAATAGTTGGAGCACGTGCTCCAGCCACGAGATGTGCTGATGCCCACAAAGATCTGTTTACAGTGAGTGCCCCCGATGACCCCCCAGAGGATGCAGGAGCCACTGCCAACACACATACACATAACACACACCCACACACACACATCATCCAGGCCACATATCTCAGCAGACATAGATACAGCGAGCCTTAGGGCACCTGTTAGAAACATCCGTAAGGCTAGATTCCAGACAAAGCTTGTATCCATATCGTAGCAGTTAAACGCCAGTCTGGAGGTAGGTGTCAGTGGATGAGCGACAGGGGAGAAGGAGTGAGAAATGCTCCCTGAAATCCAGAGAGACGACGCAGCCATGCAAACTACATTTTACAACTGAATAGCTGTTTGAGGTTGTGTACCAGGAGATAAAACAAGCAAAACATGCTCGGGCAGCAATGAAGGCCGACAAGGAGTGCAAGTGTGGGAGTTAAAAAGCTCCTTTTGAGGCCTGAAGGTAGAGAGAGGGATAAAGACTTTGAGAGAATAGACAGACGACAGCAACAGGAGCGAAGGCTGCGGAGAAAGGACAGAGGGAGGAGAAATCAAAGGGTGAAGGGTGCACAAATCCAATATAGGCCTAAAAACTAAAATTGTTGCAGGGAAATTTTAGCATGCTTGTTGATTGGCTTTTTGACTTGCAGTGAACCTCCTAAGACCCTGCATGTACATACCGGTATGAGGACATTACATTTTAGCTTTCCTTCAACATAGTCATAATTTCTGCAGTGAGAATTTTTTAGATAATTTTCCAGAATGTCCATTAACCCCTTGAACCCTAAGGTCCCCCAGTTGGGGGACTTAGGCATTGGCAAACACAGTTTGAAATAATGCACTAATCATGAAAGAATATAGTGATGTTTCACATCAAATTAAACAGCAGAACCTGGGCTACACGACTATATAAGCTTAAACCTTTTTTACATGCTCCAAACACAACTCAAATAACAACTAAATGAATTGGGACATATCAAACTCCGTACAGCTCAGCTGTGTTAACCCACTCGCCATATTTTTGGCTCTACAGCTACAACGCTTCATGCAGAACACATGATCTTCACCTTAAAATGAAATTTGTTTTAAAATTTTGCTGTGTGCCATCTTCATTTACTCCCCAGTATTACATCAGTATTACATTTACTCATATTAACACATCTCAACAAATCTCAAAGGGTTCCCTTTACGATGACACCAGAATTATTCAAATAGACCTTGTGGTTGCGGAGATATACCATTTTATTATGGGTCTGCAATTTTCGAGCAGAAACCTAAAAGATAAATAGAGAAAAATAGACTCCGGGTTCAAAGTGTTAAAGGTAAAGGAATATGCTTGAAATGTTGGGGGAATTTGCCATTTGGATATTCTGTGGAATTTGCTTGGAAACCTGTTTGGATATTTTCATTGAAATTTGGGGGATACGTTTGTATATTTTTGAGAGTTGAATTGGTAGACTTGAGGAAAGTGATCTAATTTTCTGGCATTTTCATGGGAATTTAGGGAATACATTTTTTTGTCATTTTTGGAAATCGGATAGAAAATTGGGGGTTTGGAGTTGTCCTTTGAAATTTTCAGGAATTGAATTTAGAAGTTTCCATTATTTTCAATGAGTTTTGGAAAATGTACTTGCACATCTTTAAGAAAAGGAGATCTGCCTTGATACTTGTTAACTTTGCTTGAGATTGTCAGATTTTTTTGGTAAATGTTAGGGTTTGAATGTTTAGGCTTATAATAAAGTTTAACTGGAAGATATGAGGACTGAATAGACAGACGACTTGCAGACTGAACACATACCGGGGTACTTTTAAAAGGACACTTCAAAAATATGCTTTAGAATTTATACATAAATTTTAGGTAATTTTTTTTTTTAATTTGGGGGAATTTGTTTAGATTTTGAAAAGGAAAATTTCCAAGAAATTCCTCTTCAAAGACAAGGCCAATGTTTTAATTCATCAGACCCTACTTATCTAAAATAAGTAGGAGAAACTAAAATGCTTTTCAGACAAAAACTCAGGTCTCAGGAGGTTAATTACGGATCATACACGAATGGCTAGCATGAAATGTTTCTTTGCCACAGCAGCTGTTTGGGTTAACTGAAATAGGTGGTATAGCTCACTTATCAGTATCTTAAAAGAGACTAATCTTGTAAGCTGGTTGTATGAGGGCAGTGGTTCAGATTTATTTTTAGGTCAAGTCATGAAGTGCTTTAAAAGTAACAAGTAAAACTTTTTTAAAATCAATTTTCAGTGTTTCCAATACATACTGCTTATACGCAATACTCTGTGGTGCCACCAAAGTATATTTGCAGACCGCTTTTCTTCTTGTTTTTAAAAATCCTGATGCAATCTCCATCCATGCATGAGGTGCCAATTTATACATAAATGCACAATTTGAGGGCTGACATTTTACGATAGAAATTCAGTTTATGTTGCTGTTTTAGATTTTTTTTTGCAGCTTGCTGTCAATATCTTCCAGTGATAATGGACACAACATGTCATGTCATCTCATCACCTCAACATCCTGCTGATGAATACAGAAGAGCAGAAACATACAAAAAATAATACCTATGACATTAGGCTAGTATAAGGTCATTTAGATAGCTGTCCTGGACTCTCTCTCTCTTATTTTAATTTTGGTTGAGTCTTGCTACTAAATTTTGCTAAATTTTGTCTCTTTTAACCTACTTTTAAACTGCATGTGTGACAGCAAGACCGGTCGCAAAGTTAGATTGCCTTTGAAGGCAGCAAATAAAGGTATCACGTGATCCCCCTTCGCTTGTTTTCTGCCCCTCTCCTATCATAATAATGGCAAAAAGACTAGGAAAAAAAATATTTTAAAAAGTATGGGCTAATTGGGATATATATTGCCAGGACCAGGATGAGGAACAATGCTGCAAATATTCACAAGGTCAAAATGAATCAAGATAAAAATCCAGAAACTAGGAGATTTTTTGGTAGACTAGGTAGGTTAATAAATAAATAAGTATATTTAAATAAATTAATTAATTAAATGTGTTTCTTGTCAGCTGAAATAAAGGATGTTTAGACATATAACATAATAAACAAACTAGTTATATTTGATATTTAAGATTGCTGATTAATTTACCTCTAGGTGAAACCAGGATTGCACATGGTTGACTGTATCCTGTCAGAGGCCTTCAATCAAACTGGAAGAGCAGAAACAAGAGCAGTTTACCCCTGTTTCCAGTCTTTGTGCTCAGCTGAGCAGGTGCTTTACCTAAATGTGAAAAACCAGACTTGAGAATGTGATCAATCTCATCTTACTTTAGGCAAAAACTCAAATACTATAACTTATGTTCTGAAATGTTAAAACTATCCTTTGAATCCTGCCTTGCCCCCGTGGATCAGGCCTGCTGTACTTTTCACATTTGCACCTGATGGCCAGGTTTGGAGCCTGCCTGTTACATTTCGGTGGTAGACCCTCTTGACACACATGGACGAGAATGCCTGCTGACTCACCAAGCTGCTCATCTGTCACTGTGAGTAAGTGTGATCAATGCTGCAACCATGGCTGTGCTAATGTACAATAATAAGACGTATACCTAAGGAGCTGGCTGAGATGAATGAGGCTGCTGAGACAAAGAGAAGGTTAATGTTGGGACTAAATTACAGGGCGCTGCTTTGATGCTTTTTAATGAACAAGGTCAAGGTCTAAGGTGTTTGTAGATGGAGGCACACCAAAGTACACTGAACATTGACACTGTATGAAGTAAATAGAAACAGAACGTGCGACTTTGCCCTGATAAGTGTGTACACTGAACTGTGTAAATATATAAGTGTATGGGAACAGAGAACCTGTCTGTGAATGTGGCCACAGAGACAGAAATACATAAAGAAAAAAGAAAGAGAAAAAGTGGGACAGACAGCAGCTACACAAGCTCTTAACTCCCTCCTCTCCTTTCCTGCTTCATCCTCCCCTCCACCTTCTCTCTAGTCTGCCACTGAGGGGAAGCGAAGGAGGTCACCCACTCCTACAAGCACTCAATCAACCTGCCGGCGACCTTGCTCGTTCTGGATACAGTGCCCGCTCCCTCTGTTTATCTGCTGCCATCCTGCTGCCATCTCTCTGCAGCCGCTGCCAGCCAACACTGCCATGGGCGCAGAGGTGCCGTTCCACCAGATGCCCACTTTTCAGCCAGCTCTATGCCAAAATTAAGGGGCAGACAGTTCAGCTTAACATCTCTGTGTAGCATCAGAAGAAGACTAAGACAGGGACCGTGCCCAGGTTAATTAGTATGTGGGGAATCTTTTCTTTCTTTTTATGAGATGTTGATGGGCCTGCTGGACGTGGATTCATTCATACTGAAAGGAAGCTTCTGCAAACTGGAGGGTTGCCAAATAAATAGAGAGAATGAGTAAGAGCCATTCCTGAACAGTGTTGTGCATAATTCCAAGTATATTAAGCATCATTCAGAAAATTCTGTAATGCAAACATCTATTAGGGATGTAGCGATACACACAGCAAATGATTTGATGAGTACCACAAAGCTGAGTTCACTATTTCATTTTTCACACAACACAAGCTGAAGTCAAATTAAAGATAATTGTGATTCTTTAAATTCAACTCTTTGTCAATTAAAACTCATTATTAGCTTCCCTACATCATCATTTTGCTTTTCTGGCACTTTTTTTCCCCCAAGGCACACATTCAGGACCCCCTCAACAGCTCACAACCCACTTTTGGGTCCTGGCCCACCAGTCGAGAAACACTGATTCACACTATGTTATCCCAAACTCTCTCATCCCAGTGTCTGACTCTACCCACTGTCTTGTCCTTTTTTTATCAAGGTATAGGTTCTTTGCAGATAACATCACACAGCAGCGAAGAACACACAAGAACAAGCATTCAAAGTGCAAAAAAATAAACATTCTTTAATCTTCAGCTGCATTTGTGTCCTGAAAACACTGAAATATTCAGTTTTTTTTAAGTTTTAAAAACTCACAAAGAAACGCAGTGGGAATTTAATAAGCCTGGATGAGCAGTGTCACACAACGCTGGAGTATGGTCCTTTTCCACAAAGCTGTCTGGATTTTTTTCTTCTTTATCATTAAAATTGATTTTAAAAATGTTTCAAATTTCACAGATCACTTAAGTCTTGAATAAGATTTTTTGTCATATGACCAACCTTTAATGCATATTAACAGAGTAGTAAACTGCTTCCATTTTCTGAGAAAAAAAAAAAATTATATATATATATATGTATATATGTATATATATGTGCTCAACAAATTTATTAGACCACCTGTCATATTGGTCTCAGAGACCATCCAGCATCAAGAAGTGCTTTAATGCGGACTCTTTCATTTTCAGTGAGTTCTCCATGTTTTACCATTTTGAACAGGAATGAGGAATTTCAAACTGAATTCACCTTTTTATACCCAAATTTGAGCCAGCTCACTGGGCTTCTCTGAGAAATCAGAAATTAATCAAGCATAACATTCAACCACTAAAACTCATTTTTCTCTTCAGGAATGCAAGTAAATAACTATGATTTGACACATTAATCAAAAAATAATAATGTGCTTTACTATTTTTTCAGTTTTTTTGGAAATCAGTAAATTTGAAAATTCATGGATAACAATAATGATTATATTGTAGCATTAAAAACATCCCTTCGGTTAAAGAGCTTCTACATATTGGTGTATTAACCATTGCAGAAACATAAAAAATGATTTTGGTTTTTACCAATTTTTACCAATGCTGTTAATTTAGGTTTAGGGTTAATTTCTAATAAATTTGTTAAGCACTGTATATATATATATATATATATATATATATATATATATATATATATATATATATATATATATATATATATATTTTATTTATTTATTTTTTTTTTTTTATTTTTTCTTACATAAAACCAGTTTTCTATTAGATTGATCAACCAATTACTAAATCAATTCATAGTTGAAGGTCTTACTGTCCTAAATAAATGCTACAAATTTTCCATGTCCAAAGATGACAGTAAAATTGCCTTTTATAATTTAAAGATAACAATTTATAGTCTCGGAACTATTAACTATCATAAAGGGGTACAAAAAGTGGTAAGAATTTCATATTTTAGAGGCAGAACACAGATGGTTTGACAATTTTTGCCATTTGTATCAAACTAGTTGCAGATTTATTATTGATCACATGATTTCTGGGGGTTTTTATAAAACATCTAAGATTTTTTTAATCCTTAAAAGGGAATAAAACTCAACCCTAATTAAAAACACACTATATGGACACAGGTATTTGGCCACACTTGTTAAATACTGATTTCATTTGCAAACATTTTTGATACAAAATGGGCTATACTGAAGAGCTCATTGACTTCAAGTGTGGTACCATGATGGATGCTATCTTTGCAATAAGACGGTTTATGAAATTTTATCCCTGTTAGACATTCCACAGTCAACTGTCAGTGATATTATTATATCGTGAAAGCATTGAGGACCAACAGCAACTCAGCCACCAAGTGGAAGACCACGTCAAATCATAGAGCAATGTCATCGACTGCTTCGGCTCATGGTATGTAAGAGTCAACACTCTGCTGATTCCATAGCTGAAGAGATCTGAACTTCCCTGGCATTAATGTCAGCACACCAACACTGGACTGTGGAGCAGTGGAGACGTGTTCTGTGAAGTGATGAATCAGTCAGAAGGACAAGTCTGGGTTTGCCAGATGCCGGTATACCAATACCTGCCTGACTGCATTGTGTCAACTGTGAAATTTGGTGGAGGAGGGATAATGGCACTGGGCTGATTTTCAGGGTTTGGGCTAGGCTGCTTATCTCCACTGAAGGGTAGTCTTTTTGGACATTTTGGACTATACTATGCTTCCATCTTTGTGACAACAGGTTGGGGAAGGCCCTTTTCTATTCCAACATGACTAGTAAGACATGGTTTAATGTGGAAGAACTTTACTGGCCTGTATGAAACTCTGACCTCACCCCCATTGAGCACCTTTGGGATGAACTAGAATGGAGCCAGGCCTTCTCATCCAACATCAGTGCTCACCCTCATAAATGCTCTATTAAATAATTGGGCACAAATTCCCACAGAAACACTCCAAAATCTTGTGGAAAGCCTCCATGAAGAGTGGAAGTTGTTATAGCTGCAAAAGGGGTCCAGCTCCATATTAAAGTGCATGTATTTGATTACGTCATTACAGTGCCTGTTGGTGTAATGGTCAGACATCTGAATACTTCTGTCCATATAGTGTATGTTGTGTGCAAACTTCCTCTCTTAACTGTAGTCAGTAGCATGCAATGAGCTCCATCTTTATGTTTCACCACTAAACCTTGGTAGCATTCCAACACAGCAGATGGCCGATAAAGCTGCAATGTTGGATTCAGCATGGCATTGCTAAATGAAAGTTGCTACCTCTCACCTCTACAAATTATTCCTTTTATTATCTAATTCCCACACTGCCACTGTGATAAGACTTTAGACTAAAGGGTAAGAGACATGTAGAGTATTAAAAGAAGAATTACTGCTTAATTAGAGAACTACTGTAATATGATGAAGTCAGACTTGTATTACAAGATAATCACTCGATACTGTAGAGAAGGAATAAACAGCTGAGCTCCACCACAGCTTCTACTAGGGTGCAAATTAACACACAAGGCTGCAGATCTCTCTATCAGCTGTGACAGTCCGGTCACATTCCTTTGTTATGTGCTGTCCGATGGGTCTTCCCCTACGGAAAGTTACTTATTGGTGTGGATACAGCTGCAAAGATGGCTCCACTGACCGCAGCTACAAAAGGCATGGAAACACAACACATTGGCCGTAGCAGACCAGGAAAGAGGGAGGAAAAAAAGGTTGGGATTTTCTGAATGGATGGCAGGAGGGTTGAAGAACCTCGGACTTAGCCGTGTGCTAGCCTGTTTGTGTATTTAGTGTGTGTGAGTGAGAAAAAGGGAGAGGCAGACAGAGACAGGAAAGAGAATGTAATTCATCTCTTAAAGGGCAGATTCCTTTGTGATGTATGGTGTGCATAGAGCTCGTGTGTGTTTGTGTATTTAAAAAAAAAACTGGTGTGGGAGGTGTGAGCTAGCTAGCCACAACTCCTCTTATCGCTCCATGGAGCAATGTGGAGAATGAGGATTGTGGGATCTGCCCTGGTGATCAAAGACACATAGAAAGGCTGAGACAAAATCCCCCCTTCCTCCAGGCATGTCTTCCTGCTCTTCCAGCTCCTTCATTCACACACAGCAGATAGCATGTTGGCTAATGCTATGAGCAATTGCTGAATAAAGTGCAGAGGGAGTTCAGCTTTACACAGGAATGACATACAACACCTGCTGCTTTAAAACATGAACTTCTAAGATCATTATGAGTAACACTGTCATACATTAGACAGTTCAGGATTAGAGCTCACTAAACATTGCTTTTATCATTAACTCTTAGGGCAGTCACTCATTTTATAAAATGGAAAATAAACGCCCATCAAAACTTAGAAACACTAACCTGTCTCTAAGTAACACTGTCTACTAGACCAATGAGTTGGAGGCATTGACTGTATAAAACATGGATGTAATTGTAGTGATAGCATTCATTGGTTTCCAAAGTAAAATTTGAAATGATGGCAGTAGCCAAGGTCATCCATAGGAGGGGATAACGGGGAGAGCTTTATGGGCCCAACTGAGACCCATGGAGGTCAGTAAAATCAGAGTCCATTATAAAGTGAAGCTGTGATAAACATATTTTACTTTCAGCTTGAATAATAACCACTCTTATCAAAGCAACAAAAAACATTATTGTATCAATTCATGCTGTAGTAAAATATAGCCACTTTTTCTAATTGTAGAGCCTTTTTTTCTAAAACTGATTTATCTTTTTATTTGTGATGTTAAGAATGTGGATGGGCACTAGATGATAAGGAAAGTAATGTTAGACTTCAGAGCTAGGCCTTGATGTGCAAAAATGTAAGGATGCCAGATGATAAAGCATAAAAAAACGGGGACAAGTTTTTTGGAAAACAGTTGAATAATTGTGAAAAGAGGACAAAAGCGAGTGAAAAGTGGCAGAAACTGGTTTAAATAAGTTTTTTAAAAAGTGGCAAAAATTAGTTAAAATAGGTTTAAAAAAATGGTTAAAAAAAAGAGAAAAAAGTAGAAAAATGGGTTAAAATAGGTAAAAAAAAAAAGTGGCAAAAATGGAAAACAGTGGCCAAAATACGTTTAAAAAAAAGTGGTAAAAAAATTTGAAAAGTTTGCAAAAATGGGTTAAAACAGGTTAAAAAAAAGTGGCAAAAATGGAGACAAAAGTGGCAAAAATGGGTTAAAATAAGTTAAAAAGTGGCCAAAATTGGTACAAAGTGGGAAAAATGGGATTAAGTGGCAAAATCAAGTGGGTAAAACTGGGAAAACAGTGGCAAGAAACTATGCACAAATGGGTGAAAAAGGGTAAAATGGGTCTTCACCAAAAATTGGTGAAAAAAAGGGCAAAACCAGGACAAAAGTGGCAAAAAGGTTCCATGAGAAGCGCGGATGGAATAAGTGATGAAACGGATGAAAAAGTAGCACAAATGAATGATACCAACATCAAAAACCCAAAAGTAGCTTCAGACACTTTTCAAATCCAAAAAGAGGTAACTGTTAGAAATATAAAAGCACAACATTAAGAGTATCAATCATGATTTAAAAAATGTGTAGGGTATGTGTACTGATGTAACAGATCAGAGCTGTCAAAAAGTAGATCAGCCCATCTCTGAAAATAATTTTCAAAACTATAATCAGACACGATAATAATAACGGATAATAATATCTGGAACAGGAACATCTTTATTTATTATATTGTGTTGAAATGCATACTAAACAGCATATATATATAATTTTTTTTTTTTTTATGAAAAGACTTCCTTGGCTATTTCTAGGTACCCAAGGGTATGGTATAATGTTATCACCCCTGACCTTACCAGTCTGCAAAGCTGTGTTTTCCTGCTCTCATAATGGGCATTCAGCTAGACTGGCAAGTTGCATTTGCTTCATTTTTCAACATCAGATGTTGGTATTTGATTGGGAAAGAAAGCTTTTAGTTTTCTTTGCACCTACTGTTGTAAGAATCTGCAGACTCATTCAAAGTTGCAAATTTTGGTCTCTTCTGAATGTGTCTGACTCCTCACTTCAGTCTTTAGATTTCAGCCCCTGTGTGCAGACGATTAAGCTGATCATTGTAAGCTCTTCTAGAACTACTGAAAAACAATTTCAAATTTACATTATAAAGCAAAAGCAGTTACATTAACAGACTAGACAGTTATTAAGTGATCTTTACATGAATTAAAAATTTTATCATAAATTCCTTTAAAATAATCCAGTTCTATTCTATAACTTTCTAATATTTTAACAGCAACCTGACAAAGGGCCATAAAATAAAATTAGCTTAAAGATCTCATGATCACTTAAGTTAAGTACCTCAAACCAGCACTACATACAAAAGAGTTATTTGCAACTCTATCTGCTGCCCATTATGCTCGATGGTCTAATTCAGTGATACTCAACGTGTGGCTCTTTTGTGACTATTTATGGCTCTTTTGTCTTAATTTTTAATATTATCCCCCCAGAAAACCTCAAAAAAGGGAAACTGTTTTTGCCCTTTTTTCACAATTTTTTGCCACTTTTCACCAATTAGCAAGCTTTTGCCATTAAATACCACCTTTTCCTACTTTTTTTTACCCATTTTGACAATTTCTTTTGCAACTTTTACCCATTTTTTTGCCACTTTTATCCCATTTTTGCCCCTTTTCACAATTTTTTTCCCCAATCTTACCCATTTATTCTACCTTTTGTCATACCACTTTTTTCCTTGTTTTTTCCCATTTTAGCCACTTCTTGTTGCCACTTTTATCCCATTTTTTGCCCCTTTTTCACCATTTTTGTTGCCATTTTTCACGCATTTAAGCTACCTGTTGAGATTAAATACCACTTGCTTCCTCTTGTTTTGCCCATTTTTGCCACTTCTGTTTCCCACTATATCCCATTTTTTCCCCTTTTCACCCATTTCAGCTACCTTTTGCTACCAACTACCACTTGTTTCCTATTTTTTGCCCATTTTTTCCACTCTTGACTGGTTTTTGCCCATTTTAGTGATTTTCACTCATTTTTTGCCACATTTGGACCATTTTATGTCCCCTATAACTCATTTTTTGTCACTTCACACCCATTTTTTGCTACTTTCTGACCCCTTTTTCACGTCCCTATTCTCACCCCTTTTCACCAATTTTTGTTGCTTTTTGACCATTTTTGCCACCTGTAACTTATTATTATTATACTTCAAGCTGTTTTTGCTTCATCGCTTAGATCATGGCTCTTGCAAAGGTATTTTTCAAGAATTTGGCTCTTTGGTTGAGCAGCGTTGAGTAACACTGGTCTAATCTGTAATTCAGACACACGTTTAATAATGTACACGGACTCCAAAGTCTGACGTGACTTCCTGTGAAGGTGTGTATTTGTCTGAGGTGTGAGAGAGAAGTGTATGAAAGTCTCCATAGTCCCAGCTCTGCTACCCAGACTAACACTACATCTGTGTGTTGATCTAATAAAGAAACAGAAGCTGAGTGGAAGCATCTTAATAGGCAGCATGTCTCATCTCTCTGTCTGTGCATCCCTTGTCTTACTACTTTATTCAGTTTTTCTTCACCTTTCGTCTGCTCTCTTCATCGCCTCCCTTTGCTCCTCCTTAATGCACGTCTCTCGTCATGTGTTCATTTTTTCCCTGCCTCTCACTCATTTCTCTACCCACCCTCTCATACTGTACGTGCTCCCTCCCTTTTTCCTCTTCTGCTCTTTTTCTCCATTTATCGCTCCTTTCATCTATCACAGCCACCTCCTCCTCCTCATTTCTCTCACCCTCCCTCCTTGTCTCCGTTCTTGTATGCAAGTGGTGGGTCTGTGTTATCCAGTACCTTTCCAGACATCCCCTTGGCTGGGAAGCGAGACGGCCAGACAGACAAACAGGAAAACTGGATGACAAAAGGACAACCAGATCGAGGGAAAGACTGACAGCAGAACACCTGACAGGCAGGGGAAAGGCAAGAAGATGTTAACTGGTCAGGAGAGAGGTAGCACTGAGACACCCAGAGAGGCAGTCTGACAGGGAGACAGAGAAGCTGTCAGTAAGAGACAGCTGAACAGGTAGGAAGGCAGGCGATCAGGAGGCAGACAGGCAGGCAGAGCAGCCAGAGCAGGTCGTCACAGACCGATATATGTAGCAGCCAGTTAAGCTACAAGCACAGCATCCCAGCAGGCCACAGGGTCAGAGTGTGTACCACTGACAAACACTGCCTCTGTCTGGGCCTGGCATGTCACTGCAGGCATCATATGATTAACAGCATGGAGACGGGTAACCCTTCAATAACTGAGTGTTCAGCAGAGACTCTTAGGTGGACTTTTACAAACCTAAATGAATATAAAAATGGGGGGAAAAGTGAAATACAAGATTCATTTGGTGTCAACTCATGAGGAGTACATTTGTGCAAGAAAAAAAAAGACTGCAGAAGTTTTAGGCATGTTTGGGCAAAAATCTGAGGCTGAAGTAAGGCGTGCAAAGGCGAGTACACCCACCTGAGGGCCCCATCGGGCAGGAAGGAGAATTGACACAACCCAGGTCATGCTCTGGATGTCTTTGTACATTACCAAGGGCATGGAAAAATAATCTGATGAAAACAAAACAAAAACCACAGCTTTAGGGCGGAGTTATGGGCAGATGTGGCGCTTAAACATAGCCAAGGGTACTATTAGGGCAGGTAGGAGGGTTGCCACAACCCCCTGGTTGTCGTGTGTATGTTCTAAGCACCTGAAAACTGTTGGTGGTTGCTGGGCGTATTACCAGGGGTGCAAAGGCCTGGACAAAAGAAATGCTGTTGAGCTCGACCTTGGCTGCTGAGCGACACACGTACATGTCAAATGTGTCAACACTGACTCTGGCCGCCCTCCCTCCTCTCTTCAGCCCGGGGTTGTGGAACATCAGGACCTGTAAAGAAACGTTAGCGCTCTACATGCCTAAAACTTCTGCACAGTACTGTATATTTATATACTGTATATCAAGACACTATTTTGATATCAAATTGTCATTCAAGTGTTTAAATTTATACCCAAATTAAATCTGGCTGGGTAAACTTCCTGACTTGAATATTTTGTGCTTTTTATAATCAGTGATGATTTCAAAATTTTAAATTTTGGTTTTAAGACAACAGTTTGACAGAAAATGAGGTATGTTAAATTTGGCATTAAAATCAGGACATAATATTATTTTCAAGTGAAGTTCAGACATGTTAAATTTCATTTAACAACAAAAACTGATCCACTCATACTTAGTGCTCCAGTGTCAATGGAAAACTATCCTAGCATTCTTGTATGTTGCATGTTTTCTTTCTGTGCATTTATTTGATTTGAACTGTTGTCACCATAGACCAGTGATGGGCAACTGGCGACCCAGGGGCCACATGCGGCCATCTACCTCACTCATTGTGGCCCTGAAGTTATTTCAAATATGTAGAAATTTTAAAAATGAGGAAATATGATACAATCTGCTATGGATTAATGAAAAATAGACACATTTCTACAGTTATCTGTGTTTCCTGGTATATGTAAGTTTAATAAGAGATTTATTAAGCCTTAACTGTCTGTAAGAAAATGTATGCTTCATTGAATCCATATGTATAATAAAATAGAAAAAAATACTAAAATAACCATAAAGTTTTGTGTTAATTGCACTATAAAAACACTTTATACTGGTTCAAATCAAAAGTCAAGCTGAATAAATTTAGAATTAGTGTTTGCATTTGCATGATGAAAGTGTTGCATTGGTTCGTATTTTAATTAAAGTGATGATAATTCCCAGGATATTTGAGGATCTTTCAAAATTTTGTACAATTTGGTCCTCTGGTAGTGAGAATAAAAACTATGCAACCTTCTCAGTAACCAAAGTTGCCCTTAACTTCTATAGACCATTATGAAATAATGACCTGAATATTAGACAAACATGTGGCTTCTTAAAAATAGTGTTGATAACCAAATTACAATTAAGGTATTCAGTTTTAAACTAAAATTACGAATATTTGATTTTTTTCCTGTACCCCACCTGCCTAAAAAAACACTTTCCACTTCAGCTGATGTCTTTTTTTCCTGCCTAGGACTCCACAGACATATTCATAAACATGGCTGATATTAACAGCCATTATATCAGTGGCAAATATTGCCAGCAATTCTCATATCTGACAATATTTATGATTACCTCTTAAGATTTATTAGGGGATTTTTTTTTTTGCCTTTATTGGAGAGAAAAGACAGTGGATATAGTCAGAAACATGGGTGAGGAAGTGAGGAATGACATGCAGTAAAAGAGCCACAGGTCAGACTTGAACCCGTACATGGGGTGTGACCTAATCCCTAGGCCATCTGTGCCCTGATAATTATTTTTTTAAGCTAATAATACACCATCCATTACTGATATCATGCTGATTATTTAGTGCATTTGGGTCAAACGATAAAATGGATACAGCTTTTTAACTTCAAACACCTTTTGATTTTAGAGAGTTATTTTGGTACAGTTGTTATTGGTTCATTTGAATAATTTCACAATTAAAAAAAAAATGTTATCTTATTCATCATGCTTTATTGATACCTTGCATGAAGCACTTGAATTGCATTTTGTCAGAAATGTGCTTAATACACTGCGAACTTGAATTTGTCATATTTTTCACTTTTCTCATAATTTCTTTTTTACTTTCACGTATTTACTTGTTGCGATTTCTTATGCATTCAAACTGTAGGCCTGTTGCTTCTTCGTTAACTTCGTATTGATAAAACATACTATGATTGTTGTTGGTGTTATTAAAATTCAAGGATAGTACAGGTTTTGAGTCACTTTCTAAAACAAATGAAACACTTGTGATCAGATTCAGTTGTGAGACTCCAAACCCCCAGTCTGTCATTGTCACGGTCTGCAACATGTCCCCATAATTCAAGTCAGGAGGAATCTCTGTCAGAACAGATGTATTTCCTTAGCTGTGCCCTAGTAAAAGCCATCATGTTACTGTAAGAATGCCCGAAAAATAACCAAAGAGCGACACTCAGGAAGTGAAGTGATCAGACACAGGCTTGTTGAACTGGTGCAGCTCTCCAGTTTCACCATATGGTGAATATTTCACTCCAAGCAAACGCCCTCTGATTCCAATCACTCTGACTCAGCAGAATCTGTCGCCTTTCCTCTGTTCACCAGATGTGGCAACGGTTGTGCTTCTTTCTAGAACATAAACACCAATAAAGTGGCTCAGGGTTCAGACCCAGGGATGAATTTGTGAGGGCTAACCCAGTTGGACGAACTGACAGAAGCATTGCAGTACCTTATTGTTTCATCACAAAGTTGAGAAATGGCATGCTGGGCAGTCAGGGGAATGTAGCCTTTACAGTCCCTGCTGCAAGCTATTTCTGCAAGCTGCGCATTTCTTTTCTCAATGGTCTGTCACCCAGATCTGTACACCCTGGCTGTTTTCCTACTGGGTCGGGCCACAATGACAGGAAATCATGAGCCTCATTATTGAAGAACCTCAGAGAAAAAACAATCTCACATCCTCACAGCCTGAACAAAAGATGAAAAACATGCAACATTTCCAAAAACACAATTTAAAGTGCCAGGGACCAGCTCAATTTAAGTCATTACATTTACATACAGTTTAAAAAACTTTTAGAAAGCATGTAAACATGTTAGACTAACACTAACACCCCAAGATAACGCAGTTCAGACTGATTCATTCTTACACACATATACCCAATGCTTTTGTGCCAAAAGTAAAGAGTAGAAAATGTAGCTGCAAATTTTGTCTGTTTTCTGGATGTACAACTAGTTTATTGCTTGTTACCTTGTTAGCAAAGTCAACCAGAAGACACAACTAAGGAGCAGCTAAGGAGTACTACAACCCAAACTGGACTAGGCATTCTGCACATCCTCCACAGTTTCGCTGCTGGACTTTAACCCTGAAGTTGATGAGCCTAAATGCACAGTACAACAGAAGTCACATTGTTATCAGCCTTTGTATATTATCCTAAGATAGAGATAGCATGCATTTCATTTGTGACAAAAGTAAAGCAAAGAGTGCTTACAAAGCTGGCATTTTTTGAGTTCACAATCAGTTTACCTCTTTCTAACTTCTTGGCAAAGAAGATCCATCGTAACTAAAAGGGGGCATATCACAACCAACGTAGCAAAGGTGGGCATGCTCCTGTCAATAAATCCATTCTCCTGCTGTGCATGTATACCGAGACAATTACAGTTAAATAGCCCAATTGCGTGACTGCCGTGTAACATACTGACTGCAAAATTTATGTTTTATGAAATCCTGACTTAACTAAGACTGGCACGGCCATAGCCTCACTTAGGAAAATTTTCCAAAAGCGGCCTTTTGGTTTCCATCTTTTACCAATTTTCACCGGTGGACTTCAGATAATTGTGTTAGAATTTACCAGAAACCCCACTTCCCCCCAAAAAACAGCCAATTTATTTATGTGTTTCTGCTGGTTAGCTCTGGCTGCGGTTAGCTAACCACAGGCATCTTTCTGTACTTGCCAGCACAGCATCACGAGATCAATCGGGAGAAGGAACAGAACAAGAATGGACACACAGAAAAGACAGGAAAAAGCCATGACTGGATATGAGTCACAGAGAGGAACAGGAGATCTAAGTGCTGTACAATTTATCACACGCAGTAGGAGGTCATTTTAAGGAGGTTGGGGGACTGAATCCTATCGATACAGCACATTCTTCTGGCTGTTTGGATGAAGAAATGTGGAGGAAGAGAGGAATGCATTTGTGGTCATTCACTCCCAGTGGTGGGCTTATTAAAACTTGCTCTAATAAAGTTCACTAGAAGAAGAAAAATGATAAATTTTGTCGAAAAAGCACAAATTAGGTGCTCAATTGTTTTGGCTATAGTCTAAGACTCTGAGAAGATTAGGAAGAAGTTTCCACAAAGGTTTTCAACATTTTTAAGACTTGTAACACTTTTCAATCCTCTGTTTTGAAGCAATACAACCTCCACAATTTAATGTTGCATAGTATAAAGAAGAGCTGAAGCTTGTAGATTCAATAGCGTTTGATTTTTACTGGAATCATATCAAAGTTTCAAGATCTGGTTTTGTGACGACCCAAGTTTCTATTATGGATCTGATCTGGATTTTTGCAGCTCTGTAATCACTGATTTAAATTTCTAAGTGTTATAGTGCATACACAAGGCACAACAGATGCCACCATAAATGCAGTCTAGTAATATGACAGACAACAGCTCAGTCTGAGTCCTGCCATCAGCATGTTTCACTCCAACTCTCGAGAGCAGCCAGGTAAGAAGCCGAACGTCACCAACTTGTGTCAGTGTAATTAACTTGAAGCACAGCAATAAGTTAAACTTGTGTTTTCTCTTCTCCATAGTAATGTGCCTGACAACAGCGACATACAGTAAGTGTTCTCACTTTGTAAAGCATCTCTGTCATTCTGTCGGGGGCTTTGAGCTGCAATGGATAAACTCGGTTCATTTTGAGCTCAGTGCTGCAGCAGTTTGTAGAATAACGTTTTGAACAACTGTTAAAGATGTGTCTTTACTTATAACTCGATTGTTTTAGGACCATGATGTTTCAAAGAAGTGGGCTGTGGCATTAAAGGAGGTCAGAGAAACAGCTGTAAAAAAGGTTACCCTGTACATTTACCAACAGTTAAACACAATAATAAACGTGCCATTTCTGAAAATTTCAGCACATTTAAAGTCTGTCGTCGTTTTTTTGCTCAAGCTCTTTTATTGTGAGTACCTCCATGAGGAAATCAGGTGCTTTTATTAGCAGCTTAACAGACCTTAAGCTGGAGAGATATGAAACTTAAAACTACAGGTGTGGTTACAAAGAAGTAAACACAGAGAGACAATGACAACCTTCTTCTGGGATCTTATGCTCAGATTCCAGTTCAGTCTGCCATCACAGCCCGGGTTTTATGGGGCAGAAGGGGGGGTTGTAATGTCTGAATATGCACATAAATGGAGTATCTCTTTATATTTTGTAATACTGCCATATAACATCATTAAAATGAAGTGCAAAAAAAAACAAAACCTGATGGGAAACGGGCATGATGGGAAAACTCCTCCCCCCTCAGATTTGAGCTGGCTGTGGAGGGAGCTTAGATCAACAGACTTTCTACAGAGTTGAATGCAACAACAGTTTCAACCGACTCCAGCACTGAAGGAGTTAAAATAATCTCTGAAATGTTTAACACTGAGAATTCAGTTATTTGGGAGACTGTGGAGGATGAAAACAGAGTCGGCAGGATGACTTACAGCAGAGCCAAATTAGCACACCTTTTGGCTGATTTCATCAGCAAACAGTGAAACGAAAAAGATAATAGGCCGCATAGTGAATATCGGCCTGTTAATCGGCCAATAATCGTCAACTCTTACTTTGCAACAAATAGCTGTGTGATATGTTATTTATTTAAAACTAAAATAAGTGGTCCTGCAAAGCATTTAAGCTTTCCTCCTTGTTTCAGAACACTCCATGTTTGAATAGTTTAGTAAATAAATTTTAAAAAACCTTTGTGAAAAATTCATCACAGGAAGAGAATTTCTCTCCATGTCATTCTGTATTTTCTCACAGTCAGCAGTTCTCGTAAAAAGACCAAAACTAACATCACTGCAGCAGGATAGTTTGTAGCTGCAGTGTGCAACATAATAAGGAGACATTTCAAAGCAAGTGTAAGTGTACTATTATCAGTTTTGGTCTCATTCTATCTTACATTAAAATAAATATACAACAGCACATTGTATGTAAAACTTGTCACTGAATGTAAACAAAGTAATGACTTGTTCCTTCTCCAAGGCCAACTGTGTGCCTGTGGCTAAAGAGTAGCGAAAAGGACGGATTAGTAGTCCAGGACAGCTAGAATAACTGTGATTTTAGTGACAAATGTCCGTCTGTTTGCTTGTTCGGCTGAAGGAGGTTAAACTGACCACACTCTTCCTTCCTGTCTCCTCCTGGGTGTCTTCCTGTGCCAGGCTAACAAACTATTATGCTGCCAGATCAATCAGAGAGTTGAATGCTAAATGACTGGTCACAGTGGAACCAGATGAAAAAAAACTGCTAGTGATTCACACGTGAGAAATGTGGGACTAAAGGCCCGGAGATGACTTTCATCTCTGTATCGAGAAATGTAACATGTATAAGAGTGAAGAGTATGTGAATACAAAAACATTACAGTTAGGGCTGCCAGTACAAATGTCTCTCTAAAGTACCCAATTTGAATTAAAACACAAAAAGCCTGATATGACCCCTAGCATTACTGCAGGATGGACGTAGGAGGGCAGTGAGTACAGACCTCCAACATGTCTGCTTATTTGTCCAAACACAGGATGTGAAAAAAAAGGCCCTCTGAGACATATAGGGGCATTAGTCACTCACCACCATTACAACATTTATAAGGCACACAATTTCTCAACTTCCATTTCACTCCTACACAATTATAATGCAGCACTTTTTTAAGCTACTGCAGCCTTCACAAGGATGTCTACCCTATAGCAAACATCTTTAGTTTTAGTGTTGCTGCTTTCGTCAATATTTGTGAATTCGAAGCAGAGCTAAAAGTAAGCAAAGCATGAGCAGAGCCGTTCCAATAACAATGAATAACAGATGGCCTTTTGTTAACAGATTGATAGTGTTGAGAGGAACTTTCGAGGAGCAAACAGGCACATTTTTAAGTGACAGGCTTAAACAACGTAGTTCACATGGAAGAGAAAACAGTGACAGTGCAGCATTTCCTGTCAAAAAATGCAGCTATGAAAACAATATTTTTCTGATTATTGGATTTTGGAGAGACTTATGCATGCTCACAAATATTTATCAAAATGTCTTAGATAAAACAAATAACATATGTGAATTCTGCTATATAGGGTTGATTTTCACCACAGGGCAAATTGGGTTTGCAAAGAAAGATCATCAGTTCAGTAAATGAACAGTGATGTTAAATATGGGTCAGCCTTCTGGAGAATGATGCTTCACATAAATAAGACAAAATCAGATGGAAATTCAGGCCAGCATTCATCCATATTCTACACCACACATCCTGTGCATGGGGTGGGAGGGCTAAACACTGTCCTTGTGGACAAAGAGACACATTTAAATTCATACTGATATAGGATAATAGATCTCAGTTCATCCAACCTTGATGTGAAACACTTAGAAACACCAGGAGCATTTCAACCCCACTTTTCTGTGAAGACAGGACAGACAACACTTTACCTTTACGGGTCATTTTCCTTCCATTTTTCACATTTAATTCTCATCTGTCCTAGCTTCACAAAGCCAGGAAACACACAGACACAGAGTGCTCAGTGATCACAGCACAAACACCACTGAGTACATAACCCTCCTTCTCCAACTATACCATCCCTGCACTCACATTTGCTCTTAACATCAACAATGCAATTCACATAGAAGACAACATCAAACGCTGCTTCATCTCTTTGAAAGTGATAAGTGATGGTTCTGATGTTGAAAACTTTCGTTTAAAAAAAAGTGCTGCTTAAAATTCAGCTACAATGTCTCATCAGAGTGCACAGCTATGAACTGCACCAAAGATTGTGACCCCAATCTATTATTGACACAGTGTCTGTGGACATGAATGATTAAGTATTATTAGATGGTAGTAATCAGCTTACTGACAGTTGTCTCAACCCCATCAGCAGTGAAGCACTGTGAATGATAACTCCAGAGAGAAATGGGCTTTGAACAGTGTGTAAGTAAATGCTTGTGTCTCTCAAGTCCTTGGGAATGAACCCACTGAACTCCCCAAGGTGTGTGGAGTAACTCAGAGGAAACTAATTCTGACATCAACTGCTCCATCTAGTGGTCATAAGGTGTCAACACAGCTACAAGTCTTCAAAGTCATACAGGGAGATCTACAGGTGAATAAAAAACTTTCCCTTCTCATTTAAGACACAACTCAAAACTTTCAATCTAGATCAGTGGTTCTGAACTGGTTTAGTCTCAGGGCCCACCGCCCACTCAAGTTACATTTCTAAAAGTATTCAGATACACCAATTTATCTAATCATAGACGCCACGTTTTGCACCTTAGTCAAAACACAACTGAATAAAGGGAGAGAAAAATACAAACATGTTTAAAAAGATTATATCTGCAGAAGCCCACGAAGGACATGCATGCATACCTTTGATTTTATTCCGTTTTGCCATAACAACATGTAAATTTTAGTTGTTTTCTGGAGATCTCAAGCATTTAACACTTTATCAAAGGAAAGCCAGCTTTGTTATCCTTGGCTTGTGGGATTAGTAGGTAGAGATCTTGAGAAGATAAAAGTAAGGATAGATGCCCACTTACAGCTTCCATTAATCAAAGACTTTTA
Source organism: Cheilinus undulatus (assembly GCF_018320785.1). Classification (NCBI taxonomy): domain Eukaryota; kingdom Metazoa; phylum Chordata; class Actinopteri; order Labriformes; family Labridae; genus Cheilinus; species Cheilinus undulatus. Next base: position 31,387,031 of record NC_054868.1, on the reverse strand, counting down.
GCAACAATTTCTTCTAGGCACACATTCACAACCCTCTGAAAATTGGGTCTAAGACCTTTTGGGTCCTGACCTACCAATTGAGGAATACTGTTTTATATTACAGACGGTTATAAAGGAAAACATTTCAACCATTCTTTTATTTCAGTTGTGATAATTCTAACCTACATATCATGAAAATAAAAACCCACTGTCTCAAGATATCAGAATGTTGATTAAGATCATTTAAAAAAATCATAATACAGCAAAGTTGGCCTTGTGTTTAGTATGCTCATTTGTATACTCATTAGGATAACAGTGGTGGGCAACTGGAAGCACTCAATGTGACTCTAAAGTTAATTTCAAATATGTAGAAACTGCAAAAATGAGGAAAACATGAAAAATAGACACATTTATATAATTATCTTTGATTACTAGTATATGCTCCTGTGGGCTCACCACCCACAGGAGGGATCAGTGGGGTCCAGTTCAATGTGGATTGGGCAGCGGTCAAAGGCTAGCTACAGTGTACCAAGACTTCCTACAGGTGAAAGAGTAACCTTATAATGGGAGCACAAAAGTCATCCTAATTCAGTCAACAACATGTTTTCACCTACATTGTTCTACCAAGCAGTACCAAAAACTCCCATGGAGCAATGCATCACATATCCTACAGTAGTAAAAACTGAAACGCATTGTGATCGCTCATGTTCATTTATACAAGTAAACACAATTACCGTATTAATAGACTGACAATATTATGAAGTCCATTTAACTTGCTTAACGGTGCAAATAGTCTAATAAATGAAGGGCAACAAGTCACATAGCATCAACTCAATTTCATGTGCCACTAACAAAGCAGTGGGGGAAAATTGGGGTTAAGCGTCCTGCCCAAGGACACACCAACATGTGACTGCTGGAGCTGGGGATCGAACCCACAACCTTTTGCGAGACAACAGGCTAACTATTGAGCAATGTGTGTCAAATATGACTAAAGATAGAAGATCAAAATATATGAGAAGCTACTTAATCACAGGTGAAATTAATAGTGACAGATTGAGTAACAAATTAAGGCAGACTTGCAATGTTTGATGGAGAGGTCCAAGAAAAATCAATTTATTGTACTTTTGAAAATGAGTGTTTGAACAAGCATGTAACTATTTGTTTTGCTGTTACAAAATCAAAACCATAATTCCTTGTTTGGCAGAATATGCCAAATTTTAAAAAAGCTGCTTAATGTGCTTTTTATGAACATTTGCAATTGATAAAGAGTAAAATTAATTGGAAACCTCAAAAGAGAAACTTCTTCGACTAAAATATTCAAATGTAGAATTTTTAAAATAGAAACAAATAAATAAAAGCAGTTATTTCAGGTCTTGAAAGAGGAGGAAAATTATGAGGGTATGAAATGGAAGAACAGCAGAAGCAATTTTAGTAACAACTGTCACTAAAATGCTGCAACAAAAATGTAAAGTAGATAGCTAAAATCATTTAAGATCACAGAAGTGTAACAAATTAAAATTTTACAATATAAAACAAATATAAAATCTGAATATAAATTCCAAATAAAACCTACGATTCAAAAAACATGACTGCATGGTAGAATGCACCTAAGCTAATGCTAACATATTTGATAAGTGTATCTCTGAATTGCAAAAAACAAGATAACTTTTTAAAGCTAATACTTTTTTTTTTTTTGCCAAGAGGAAAAAAGACTGACTAAAAATATATCAGAGCATGGTTACTATCCAGAATCCAATCATCAGTTACACCTGATGAACTACATCAGAACTCACAGTTAAGTTTTGTAAGTGAACGCTGCTTCCTAAAAATCCACTAACAAAACAGCATATGTCTGGCTTACTCATCAGCATCTGAGAACTGGTCTGGCTCAGTAGAGACACTGAAGCATGACCACTTGATGGGGTGTGGGTGGTGTATGGCTGGACGGTAATTGGCTGTCAGTGGCAGGGGGACTGAGTCTCGCTGCTTCAGTGTCAAATCTCGCAAAGAAAAGTGGAGCAAGTCTTCTGGACCTAGAGGAGACAAAAAGCATCAGTAAAACTCTTGCACTACTATGTGTACGTGGCTTCTTGTGATATCCTTTAAATAACACTGAAAAGGCTATTATCAATACAATGGAACCTGAAGGTGGCACCCAGTAGACTGAAATATAAAATTCTTCATGCAGCAGGTACAATAATAATGAACACTTGACAAATACCTAAATAAGCGTGTCTATTGCCTTTCATTTTTACAGTCACCTCCCTTTTACTGCTACAACACAACTTCACTACATTACATCCTTAAATTACTGTTTATATACAGTTTAATGTATATGCTAAATAACAGCAGATACGTTCTGGAAAAGCATGTATGCTTGTCAAAGAGATATGCTAAAATTTTAATGTTTTCCTTACCATAGGGACACATCCCAAAGCAAATTTTTTCCCAGTCAGCCAGTGTTACCTCCTGGATCTCCTTTTCCCAGTCTTCCTTCTCTTGTGGCACCATTGGTGGGGGTGTGGGGGTCCCTGGACCATTGACTTTAGTGTCTCTGTAAAATTCACAAGTCTCTGTTTTTTTTAAATATTTTTTCAGAGCTACCAGGGAAACTTAGACATATCTATATTTCTTTAATCAGTCCATATATACAGTCTTAGTATTTTAGGATGTCTCTTTTTCTGTTAAAAACATAAATATCAAATATTACGCCAGAAAACAGAAGGACTATATGCAGTTGTTCTTACGGTATATTTTGATCAGTAGAAGAAGAGTAAGTCATTAAGTCCGAATAGCTTGTCTATTGGGGAAGACAAACCTTAGGTTTGAACTAATTTCTAATTTTTACTCCCATCCCTCAATTTTAAGTTCTTGACATGACACTGGTAGTCATGGGTTGCATTAAATAAACAAGCTGACAAATACCAGACATTTCTACAAGCAATTTCTTAAAATACTAGTTTGAAAACAAATGGACCATAATGCATTCAATATATAATTTTGAGTCCTAGCTTTTAATTCTTCTCCCCCACTTCAACAAGAATTGGGTTATCCTAATCCTTGGAAGGCACAAAAAGCAGAGGCAGAGCTAAGTGGTGAGGGCAAGGGATGTATTTGTATTGAGCCTTTAACTCACAATTTCTACCTAAAATCTATCTACTTTCACATTTTTCATACAAAAAACAATTGGCGGTCTTGATCTGGGAAACATACATGCATGTTTATTTATTCAGAGTGCAATTATTTGAGTTGCTGATCACAGACAGTTTTGAGAGAAATTAATCTTGTCCCCTGTATGAGACAATACAGCACATCACAGCTATAGTGTTTCTTTATGTCTATTTCTTGCACATTTCATTGCAGGACTCCTTAAATGGAAGGAAATCTAAGGCCCTCTTCTGACAGACAAGAGTGATTCAAAATTGGCAAGCACATCAGAAAAAGTCTTTCCACAATCCAACTTCTCTGTCGTCTCTCATGCAAAATTGATACATTTCCATTTTAACAAATGTAAATGTCTTAATCAGCCCTGTAACAGCTAGCACTCAGGTCAGGTGGGTGGGATTCCACTGACAGGTGTTACTAATTATACATGAATGAATGCATTTTGATTTATTCAAAGCAGGTGTAATGTAGATGGTGTACCTCTTTTTATAACTGAATCTCTTCTTTCTTTTCTGGTTCCTTGCTTTTGCTGGGAAGCTCAGCTCTGGTGTCATTTGATCAGATACAGCGTCTCCATTCACCGAGGTACCACCTTTAATACCTGCACTGACAACCCTGCCAGATGCTGCAGCATCAGTGACAGCATCCAACATGTTTTCTTGTTTCCTGAATGTCCTTGCTGGCACTGCTTTCCTACTTTTGCCTCTGTACTCAAAGTTGATATAACCATTAACTCCAAACTCTGGTCTGGTGCAGTTCTCTGAGCCGTTTGGTCTCCTCTGACTGTATCTACCGGGAGCAGCTGGGAAGCCATTATAAACAACAGCTCCGTTTCCCAAATCTGTCCCTGATACCTGACTGTTCACTACACAGGAGTTGTGATGTGCTCCTTTTCTTCTGCCTTCATAGTTCATACCATCCTGAGGCATAACGTCACCTGTAATGCACATAAAGGAAGTTATATAAGCACACAGAGTAAAATAATTTAATAGTACTGTCAGTTGGTTTATAAATATCTCAATTACAGGCTTTGTAATAATTAATCACAATTGATCACATATCTTGTTGGTTTGAGAAAGACTGCATTATTGGTAGGTTTAACTATTTTAGTTACAAAACAATCAGAAAAGACATGTTTCTAAATGGCATCAAAACTTTCTACTAGCTTAAGAAACAGCAGAAGTGGAAACGGAGGGCAGATTTTCAACTTAAAATCAGTCTAAGGTTGCGTTCATCTGTGGATATGGATATGGATGGATCTAAACCATAAAATTATAAACTTAAGAGCAGAGGGAATGTTTAATATATTCTAGTCTAAGTTACAATACAAAGCTACTTTAGCTGTTTATGTGGTGGCATTGGAGTGGGATTAATCAGCATACATTTTTTTGATAGCACTAGTACAAAAACTTGAAGATGTAACTTAAAACACCTCTGAAAACTTGTTTATTTACATCGGGGTGCATGATATTGAATCTGTTACTTTTATAGTGATGAGTATAACCACTCTTTCCATATGTTCAAAGGTAAAACTCTGACCTTAAATACAATTAAATTTGTTTAGTTTAAATTCTGAATTCAGATAACAGGTATATGAAAATGTCCACTAACTTGAACTGAACATTTGAGCTAATATTTTACAGCGTGTCATTTTCGCTTCATAGACAGCAGTAAACATTTCAACGTTAGCCGGTAACTTCAGAGACAGCTAACGGTATGTGGGGTCTTTGCTTACCTGACAGCTAGCTAACAGTTGGCTAGCAACTGTAAGTACCGCAGTTAGCTAACAACTACTGAGTGTTGTTTTCGACGTGGAAAGCCGAATTAACACCGGCTAACCATAACAAAAAAAAAAAAATAAAGAAAGGAAACATCAGCCTTGTAAACTGCAAACTACTAGCACAAAATGAAGCTAAATGTGATTAGTTAATTGAAGCTAGCTATCGCTCACCTGTGTACAGCACGCCACACCGAGCGGTCGTGGATGAATGTGAGGGAGAGAACCAAGCGATGCTCCGATAGGTGACGCCAGAAGCTTCTCACACTCAACCCCATATTTTTTATATTTATTTAAATTAAAAGAATAAGCAAAGGTAGATACTCCTCAGCTGTCACCTTTCAATGAGCAGCGAGAAAAAATGCAAATGATTTATGCCTCATGAGTAAACTCGCTCAGACTTAAAAGTGGTGGAAAAGTTCATAGTTAAGATCAGATTGATCCCTAGAGGAAGTAAAACAACTTCATAAATTTAAAAAAAATCCAATTCTTCTGCTGCTCATAAGCTACCATTCATCTATGTGCAAAATCATAACATTACAGCGCAAAATCTCACAAATGTGTGTCTTAGTACAGGATATGAATAGAAATACCATACAAAATTTTGCTTGGGAATAACTGTCAGGTATGTAAGTTTAATATTTGGATTTGCTGTCCAAAGTAATAAACACAAGAAAATATTTACGGTGTCTAAAAAAAGTATTCACTCCCTTAGATGTTTTACCCTCATAGGCCTATTGCTTTTATAATCAGTTATGGTCAACTTAGGCTTTATGGACAAAAAAAATAAAAGAAAGCCTCTTTAATGTCAAAGTGAAAACCGATTTCTGCAGAGAAATGCCAATTAAATAAATCTATGTAATTTAGACAAGTGACTATGTAAATATTCACCCCCTTCAAGTCAGTAGTTAAAAGATGAACCTTTGGCTGAAATTAGTCTTGATCTTAATCAGGCCTGCACATCTGGGCACTGCAATTTTACTCCATTCTTCTTTGCAAAACTGCTCAAGTCCTGTTAAGTTGCATGGGGATCATGCAATAAAAAACACTTTTCAAGTCCAGGCACAAATTCTCTATTGGACTTAGGCCTGGACTTTGACTCAGCTTCTCCAGAACTTTCATCTTGTTGTGTTTGAACCATTTCTGTGTAACTTTTTGCTTTGGGTCATTGTCTTGCTGGAAAATAATTCTTCTCCCAAGCTATAGTTCACTTGCAGACTATATAAGATTGTCCTCTAGGATTTTTCTATATTATTATTTTACCCTCTATCCTTACAAGCATTTCAGAGTTGGCTGCCGAGAAGCATCCCCACCACATGGTGCTGTGCTTCACAGTGGTGATGTGTAGTGTTTGGTGTCCCCCAAACATAACATCTTGTCTGATGGCCAAAAAGCACCATTTTGGTCTCATCACACCAAAGACGTTTGCTCAGCGTAACCATGGAGTCTCCCACATGCCTTCTGGAAAACTCTAATAGAGATTTGAGTTTTCTTCAACTGTGGTTTTCATTTTACTACTCTCCCATGAAGCTTTGACTGGTAAAGAACCCAGGAAACAGTTGTTTGCAGAGTCTGAAGCTTGTAATTCCTTCAGAGTAGTCACAGGAGTGTTGGCTGTCTCTCTCACTAGTCTACTTCTTGCACGGTCACTCAGATTGAGGATGGCCTGATCCTGGCAGATTTACACATGTGCCATATTCTTTCCTTTTCTTGATGATGGATTTAACTGAACTGCTGGGAATGTTCAGTGCCTTGATAATATTTTTATATCCATCTCCTGATTCCTACTTTTCAATTACCTTTTCTTTGAGTTTCTTTGAGAGTACTTTTACCTCTATGGTGTCATGGTAGCCAGGCATACTGATTTATCTGTGACTGGACCTTCCAGACACAGGTGCCTTTATACTACAATCACTTGAGACACATTCACTACTTTCACTAATTGTGAGACTTCTAGCACCAACTGGTAGAGCTTTGTTGAATTAGTTCAGTGACTTTAAAGGGGTTGAATATTTATGCACTTATTTTACATTACATATTTTGTCATTACTTTGTAGAAACCTGTTTTCCCCTTGACATTAAATACGTTTTCTTGCAAAATATTTGTGTCAAAAAAGCCAAATTATATTGACCATGATTGATTTACAAAACCAAAAAAAGAGTAAAATATCCAAGGGGTTGAATATATTTTATAGGCATGGTAAATATAACAGAGTCTAGCCTGGCATGACAGTTTTGTCCTTGTTTTTAAAGTGCTCTGTTTTCTTTAATTTTGTTACATTGTAGTCTTTAAAACAATTCCTCACATTGACCTTTCCTTGAGTTTTAGTTTTTGGAAGACCTATATTGTCATATCAACAACAATGAAAATATGAAACAGTTTCTCGGATAAACCATTAGAAAGAGCATGTTTATAATCATTGAATTCTAAAGATCACTTTTAGATGGGATAATACAAACAGCCTAAACTGTGATCTAATTCCTGCATTATAAATATCTGATTATGAATGGGTTATTTTATGGCGAGGTAATATGTTTTTATTAAAAGCAAAGAACTGACATAAAACATTAAATTAGCAGCAAATACATCAACCAAAACATTGAATAAAGGGAGTTCCTGTTAAGGTAAATATTGTCTGTTAGAAATGAGAAAAACAGAATATATAGTTTAAAATGATACAAACATCATGAGCCAGCGTCACTGCCAAAGCCACTTTTATTGCTATTTATGGTGACTACATCACATTGAAAAGCCCTAATAAATCAATTTTAAGAGCTACAAGAAACAAGTTTGTGACAATTTTACAGCTTAATGTACTGTTTATTTCCTTCCATCCAGCTAGAGTGAAAAGATTTGTGAGGAAAAACAAGACACAAATCAGCAGGAATTGTTAAATAAGTTAATATTGCTCATAATGCTTACCATTTATGTTAGGAAGACAGTTTACAACAATAGAAAAAGCCAGTTTGAAGCAAACTGAAAAGCAGTGGACTTGCTGAGACAAACAAAAAAACTGAGAAATTCAATAAAACATTCCCAATGCTTTAAAAAAATTAAAAATATTTCCAAAATGCTAACCTGCCCTGTGTACCATACAAAGCGTTGTGCTATGCGTCTTTTCTTAAAGGACAACTAAGCAATCACACGTTCTTTCTTGATAAAACTGTATAAAATAGTTTTCATAGTATCAATCTGAAAAAGACTGATGAGTGGCACATGAATACAAATTCTCACTATATAATTACAACATTTACAAGTCAAGAAAATATGTCAGACATGGACATAAAATGTAGCTTCAAAAAACTATGTCAATCATTAGCAACATCGTCTGGAAAAATGTCCTCAAAAGGCACAGACAGAAGAAAAGGTGAACCATGCAAATGAAACAAAAACTTTTTTCTTTTGTGCAAGGAAGCAAAACTCAAGTTTAGAATAACAACATAAAACAGCAGATTGTAATAGTCCCCCTCTTCATTACAGTACTGAATACTGTACATGTCTATTACAATGTCTCTCAACCCATTTCTGCAAGTCAAAAAGCTTTTTGGCCACACAGAAAGTAAAATATCCAGATGTACATTCATGATATTTACAGTATCAGGGAGTTTCAAAGAGCCATCAGGACTTCCACACAATTTGTAGACTTTGATGAGATTGCTAATCCCATTTGTTGTAACAAAAAGTGAGTCTCCTGTGCATGCTCACACACAATATCTGAGATGACGTCACTGAGCACAGAGGGATGATTATTGAGTAAACCATGTTAAAATCCACCACACATCCTGTACATTCATATCCTTACATTTCTGTGCAACATCATTGGGCCTTTTGCTAGCAACAATGTAGCTTTTAAAGCAAAGGCATTGCTAGCAAATAGCCACTATCGAAGTTACAGTTTAAAGACACTCCTTGGTTGCAGCTTCTGTACCATAAAGTGACACTCGACTTCTCGTCTGAACCGAATAAGGGCCACTTCTCAGTTTAATCAAAATAAAAAAATTAACATTGGACTGATTGAGACAGCAAGTGCTGTTGCAAGATTACTGGAAGACATGTTCTCAAGAATATACAAACTCTTCACCTTCAATTGACCATCACAGACTTTACTAAAACCCTCCTTTGCAAGCGTACATGGTCCGTTTTCACACTCATCTCTTTCTTTTAGAGAAAACTTTATTCCCTACTTTTGACTCTTATGCTTCTCTTGTTTCATAAAGGTTCTCACTGTTTTCTTTCTCCTTGCACTTTCTTTTCTCGTCTTAAAAATGTGTCTAAATGCATCACACATTCTGTAGAGAACACCTGAAAGCAGTGAAAATATGGGAAATCCACGGATCGGGCAACAAAAGACATATCTACCTTCATGTCTCTGAGAGTCAGAGTCAGGTTAGAAGTCTGCTCGCCAGATCTCTGATGTAAAATGTTTGTCCCTCAAACAGAGCTGTTTTTCTGAAGATAACACAGCTAATACTACATCAGGATACAGTAGAACCCACATTAGTTTGTCACACTCTTTCCGTTTTTAAGTCCAGTGTACTAGATCAAGTTCTTTGCTGATCCTCAAAGCATGTTCCCAGGATGCTTCTGGGAAATAATATCACCAGATCTGTCATATTAGTTCCAGGTGGGACAGTAGCTACACTTCACAGCAGTAAAGAAACAGTCACTAGTCGAGAAAAGCTCCCTTTTGTTCAGCAGAATTCCAGTTTTTAAAGAAGTTTTTCTTTTCCCGCCACAAACAGCAGGGGGCGATGGGTGTCCATGTTTTCCAGTTTCTAAGACTCTGTGCCGTCCCCGTAAAGCACCCTGATTCGGGCTGTGTTCACACAACTGGAATGGTCCTCTCTCCTGACACATGGAGGGATTCACATTCCAGTTGAATCACTGCTAGTTCTTGATCTCCAGGATGGACGGGTTGTGGTCCAGGATAGACAGGATGATTTTGTCCATGTACTGTCGCAGTCGTAAGTTTATTTCTTCCTGTTCTTTCAGGGCCTCCATTAACTGAGGAGAGAGAAGAATATCAAACAAATTTTTGTATATGATCTTTCTATCTGTCAAACAGTCTTTTGTGTTTTATTTTCAAAAGTTTCAAACGCCCCCTTAATATTTTTTGAACAAGTAAATATTACAAAGAAATTCACAAATCAGCACTAGGTGGAGTAAGAGAACGTTTCAACTGAATGTTTCTTTTGCTGTATATGTTATAGAAATGTTACTCCATTTCAAGCATAGCATGCTACTTTCATAATATTTAGTAAATGCAAAACATGAGAAGTAGCCATGGTGTTGACCTCCATATTATGCATATTAGATTCAAATTTGCTGTTCTGCCATATCTAGAACACTGCACTGCTGTGCTTTGTCCTAGAAAACATAGATACACTCTTACCTCTGTATTTAAAGCATTATAAACTAAATCAGATAAAATTTATTCAAAAGCCTTGGCAGTATATTTTCACTGGTTAAACATAGATGTGAGCAGTTCCCAGCCTTTGTACTTAAAGTTTTTTTTCATCAACGTCTGTCACAGTTGTTGTTACGTTATTCTGTTTGTGATAACAGTCCACAACAATTTAATCTTATCATTATTATCATAATTTTAATCTGCATCTATTTATGAACAAATTAGTCTTTTTAAAATTTCAGCTATTTGATTATTTGTGTTCTATTCTCCAGTTACAACCCCACTTGTTTTTATGTAAGATGTCTACGAGTCTGGATGGATTTTATAATGGGTATTGGGGAGTTAATTTAAAGTCCCTGTAAAGTAATAACTTTATTTATTTATATGATGACCAAATTTTTTTTTTCTAAACACAGATTTATTGGAAATAAAATGTTTTAAATATGTTAAAAACTGATTTCTTTCTCTGCTCTGGCACAGAGTCAGTCAGCTGCTCTGATCATAGTTCACCATAAAGTCAGGGGGAAAGCTAATTGCTGGAGTGCTTGTCTATTTTTCACTTGAACAAGGTGCTGTAGGAACAAACATCTTACCTGCTGAAGGTATCTGTATTTCACTTAACTTTAGTCCTGGATGGTTAAAAGAAGCGGCCTATGGCTTTGTCTCTCTTGAAGCAACAGTTCAATCCCTAACGTCAGTTAGCAACAGTTTCTAAAGTTTAGTAAAGCGTCTGATGATCGACACGTTCTGTTACTGCCAAGTCTGTCACAACGAAAGCCTCCAATTCTAATCATTATTGAGGACTTTAATTTTGAAGAGCAACATCATTGAGTGATTTTAGCAGTAACTTAAAAAAGACGTCTCAAATGGGAGAGAGACATAACTTTAAATCCAACTTCACTTCAAATGAAATACTAGGAATTCCTGAAGTGGTATATACAGGATGAGAAAATGAAAGTGAGACTTTATAGCACCAAACTATCTGTCTGTCATGAACTAAATGTGATTGTTTCTCTGGTGGCTGGCACAGAGAGCTGACAGGTCCAGTAGAACAGACAAACTAAGGCCTTGATGAAGATAGTAGCTTTTTTTAAAAATTATCCTCTTTCTTGTGACCAGGTGTGGCATTGGGGCATTCAACCAGCACTTGAGCAAATATTAGTGCCTGATTTTTCATGATTATGAAGCTTCATTTCATAAACTTAGAGATGTTTTTCATGACCGAAATTTGGCCTGTGGTTCATACCACAGTGGCCTGTGGTACAACAAACCTAAAATACAGTTTTATTTTATTACTTTACAGGAACTTTAAGAGCAACCAAGCATCATGATCTCCTTTTCTTAGCTGAGAGCCTATGACTATGGGTACTTGGCTGTATTGTTGATCAGTTAGGGTCCAAATCTCAAAGTAAATCAATTCTACATTTTGTGTTAGAAATATGGAAAGCAGGGGCAGCACTATGACACTCTAGGATTGTGGGTAGGGTAGTTCTTTTCCCCAAGAACATGAATAAACATTGTTTTTCTTAAATAAAGTTGACAGCATATGACATTGCATCTCTTTTACAGGGGTATATACCATATTTTCACATCATTTCTGGTAGCTTGTGGTAAGTCTATAGTTATGACATCATGGCTCATTATCAAAACCACAAAAGCAGCAAAGATGGTATAATGTGGTTGACTGGGACAGTTTGAAGGAGTGAGCGGACCCCCTCTCTTACCAGCCCTGTCTATTATGTGATCAAGGCATGTCTTTGTTTAAAGATTTGACTTTCTGCTTTATATGTCTTTGTTTATAGCTGGGGACAGTAGATAGAGTAGGAAACAGGGATAATAAGAGTAAGGACTAAGGAGCCACAGGTCAGACTTGAACCCATCTCCACCCCTCTAAAGGAAATTTCTGAAATTCCAGGGTGGATGCATCTCAGTGCCTGGGGTTTCGAGGATACTTTTCTATGTAATTTGTACCATAGACTTGCTTCCATAAAAATAAATTGATGGATGAAGCTCTACCTGATCTCTGGAAGCGTTGTCTATCTCTGCAGCTAGAGACTGGGCCTTGGTCTGTGTGGCAAACAGGGTCTTAGCTTCATACAGGCTGAGGCTGAGGATCTGACCGTTGAGCTCGTCATTCTGCTCCTTCAGCTTCTGGTTCTCCTAAAATACAGGATCAGAAAAGAAAAGAGAGAAGATTGATGATGGACCTTGCTTGTGCAATAGGAGTGAAGATGCTTTCTAGAGAAAAAAGCTGCTACTTGAGCCTCACTCAAGCCATACAACACAGCACAACACTTTTCACCTCAACCAGCAGCAAACACAGCAGTGCACATCTATTTTGGCAACACCTACGGGACATTACACGGGTTAAGCGTGTTACAGAACAAACTGCTCCCCTGCTGGTCTGGTGTGTTATAAAAGCTCCACGATTAAGTTGCCTTTGAGAGCTGACAAGAGGTCAGTTTGCTTTCTCTTTCTTCTGTTCGCACTCATTAGAGAGGAGAACGGCAGCACCAACCTCAATTCAGCTCAGGCAGGTTCACTCTACTTCATTGTGATTAGTGGTTAATAATTGGGGAGTCAAAGTTCATAGAAGCAATTTTACCATCAGACCAGGACGGAGCCGAGCCCCAGACAACACCAGGTGCTGGAATTCAGGGGGGAGAAAGTCCTGGGACATAAACGGCTGGACACACACATACAAATCGACATTTACAGAGGTGCACAGGCAGACATAAAAAAGTGAGCTAATCTTTGTGAATGTCACGGATGCTGCTGCCCAATTTATGGCTTCTACGTCTGCATAGCTATGAAACTTGTTCAACCATCGACTGACAAATTGAACTACTCTAAATCTAACACTTTAGGAAGAAGCTCAATAAAAGAAGTTGAGAAAGTAAAAGACAACACATAAAAAATGAAGAAGGACACTGGTTTAACCTGCTATTATCATTCTTCTTCTTTCTGTACTGCATTTAAATTTGGGGAGGCTATGTGAGGACAACCTTATCATGGTAGACTGATAAGATATACACACTGTCAGTCAGCAGTTCAAACTGATGGGCTATGCATCATTGAAACAAGTTACAAGGCTGGACTGCTGCAATTTCTTCAGCTTTTGAAATGCATTAGATTTTTTTCTTTAAGCTCGATTAAATTTTCAGTGCACACAACTTCAACAATATTTCACTTCTTTTTCTCTGGTCTTATCCTGAGACACAGCTGAAAAAAACTCATCTCCACCCTTATCTCAAATGTTTACTTTGCACCGGGTCTGTGCACTATGTAGTGCAGTAACTTAGTAACAACAGCTGAGTCTCTAGCTGTGGCAGACAAATGGCCTTGTACTGAAAACAAAGAATCAGAAGAATATGCAGAACTTGTTTACTCTGTGGTTCTCATTCTTATAAACTGTAATGAAGCTGAACCCACTGATCAAAGCAGTGCAGTAGGTTTTATTTGGGCAGTTGTCTCTGAACCTCTGTCGTTCTTTTCTTAACTTCTGACAGACTCAAATCCTGTTTTTTTAAGCACAGATTTAAACTAAAGAAAAAATAAAAAGTGACACGGGGCTAGATCAGGTCAGTCGGGGGCACACACTTTTGTCATGTGTAAAATTTCATGCAAAATCTGCCAAACTGTCTCTTCATCAAAGGAGACTATTTTTGCTATCATTTTACACTGAGTTGGCAAGAATTTCAAACTATTTGTTGTGCATACTACAATACTACATACATACTCAGCCTTTAATATATAACATTCGGTGTCGCTGTGAACCATGTTGTTTTATTCTCAGTCTCATTATTTATGAGACCATGTATAGTCTTAATCTCACCCTGTTCAACTAGTGTTTTGTTGTAGCAGATATCTGTAATGGAAACAACTACACTTAAAGTAAAACTCCAGTAACTTTAACAAGGGATTCACAATCTCAAGGGTATAATATCAGTATCCCAGACAAAAGGTTTAAAGGTTAATTATCGGTATCAGCAGATATGAACATTTCTGTGGATATTTACAGTCTGTTACTCGGCTGTGCATATCAACAAAGGTACTTGTTGTGATTTAACAAGTGTTTATATACTGTGCTTTACTGAAACAACATTGTTTAACAAATATAATCTACAGCCAAGACACTTCTGCTTATCATTTATGAAAACAATCAACATGATGGATGATCTTTAAGAAATGAAAGCATTCAGTATTCTTTGTGAGCAGCTAAGCAGCTTTGACAGCCCACATGCCTGTGCAAATCAAACTCTTCAGAGCATCAAAATCAGGGAGTAGTCCTTTAACAATTCACATTCTGTCATACATTGGACATTTATTAAAAAAAAACATGTCTTTCCTCATGTAGGATAGACTCCACAGAGAGGATGAGTTTGGATAAGATCAAACAAAAAGCTGTACACCAAGCATCTTATCATTTCACTGGCTCTGAAAGCTCACTCAGTAGCCTCAGCTGCTTACTGAACCAACTACGCACAAGATGCATCATTTCATCAGTACCTGCTTGAGCCTCTTGACCTCGTGCTCCAACTCCACCTCCCTGCTCCTGCTGTTGAAGTCTGCCAGACTGGAAGAAGAGCTGCGGCCGCGTCCAGGCCGCTCTACCTCCAGCTTGAAGAGCTGCAAATGCTCCAGCTCTCGCCGCAAGTCCTCTATCAGCTACGCGCAGAGAAAGGACGGATGAGCAATGTTACATAATGGCAGCAGTATTTTGGGGGATGTAGGTGTATGAGCCAGGAAAAATGCAGTGAGGGAGAGAGGAGTGAAAAAGAGGAAACAGCGTGAGCCGAAGAGCAAACAACCCACTCTCTGCATGAGTCTGATCACATAAAATAGTCCCTCCTACCTCCTGCATGTCCTCCTTTTCTTTCTGGAACTGGTGTCTGTTCTGTCTCAGCTTGTCCATCATTTTCCTGTAGAGGTCCATCTCATCCTTCAGGCGCAGACTGGTGTCCTCTAGCTTGTCTGTCATCCTTTGCTTCTCCTTAGAAAAGACAGACACTCATGAGACAAGCATTTGAACTTATAGTCTTTAAAAGCAATAAACCCTTTTTTTAAAGCAACATCATGTAGAAATTTACTTTGGTGCCCTCTGAAAGTCTCTGAAGGTATTTCCACCGTGGTTAAACACTAATAGGGCTGTTACCTCCCCCTCATAGATCACGTGTTTGTTGACAAATGGAGCTAAAATATATAAATATATATAAGCATGAAAATGCCCTTTGACTTGAATGTAAAAACAAAAATGTTATAAGAGAAATGTCTTACCTCATCCAGTTTCTCTGTCTGTGATTTGAGTCGACACATGTTCATTGCAAAGTCGTTGTTCTCCTCCTCCAGCATCTTTACTCTAGAAACATAAAATCTTCTTATTAGTTTGCTTTTATTTATAAGCTCGGCAGTTTTCATGCTCAGCTAAAAAACTGTATAAGCAGACCAACAAAATATATTCTGAAGCTCAAGAGGAAACTGACAAACCCCAGGAGGCATCTAAAAGCTCTGATTAGCATAAGTTTTACATTCAGCATTTTCTCTTAACAGGCAGGCACATCACTGTCCATTTTCAGGGGATTTTGGAGGAACCTAAGCGTGTTTTTTCCCAGACAAACCCAAATCTGTTGGACTGTCTAGATTTTATGAAGCAACTGAATAAAAATCAGAGACATTTTGAACAGATACAAGGTTTAGCATACAGTTGCTTTATTGTGCCTCTCACCGGCCAGTCAGCAGCTCTATCTGTGTGTTTTTGTCCCTCTCCATCTTGCTGTAGGCCTCTCGGTGTCGCCTCAGCTCTGCCTGCAGATTTTGTTCTGCTCGTGTCTCCTGATCCTTAAGCTGCTCCTCCAACTCATTAACCCTGAGATAAATAAAATCACACAGAATTTATGTAAAAGAGTACCAACAGTGAATACTTGGTTCATAAATCACAAAAACATCCAGTTGCATTACTTATTCATGACTGTGGTTCTGAAGGTTCCTGACTCTACCTGTGTACTAGTTGTGTGTTCTCCTGCTTCAGCTTTGACTTGAGATCACCGTTCATCAAAATTTCATTCTCAAGTTCTGCCACCTTCTTCTCCAAAGAGCTCACCTGATGGAAAAGACATTTAAATAAAACCCAGTTTACACCATAAACTGAAGTGTAATAGATGACATTGAAGGACAAAGAGGTTAAATACTCCAAAATGCTATTGCCAGTAATGATATAATCATTGGTGTGGTGGTGCCTAAAGAAGTGGGTATACGTTAAAGTTATTCCCTACAGTATTTTTTAGTGACCCATTCCACAAAGGAGAAACAGCCAGTGTTATAGACTGCTCATATGTTAACACCTAGAAATAGAACTTTTTTGTTTGCACATTGACACCCAATTTCTAATATTTGACTTCAGGTAATAAGGATTATTGTGAAAATATGGTGAGGCAAGCAAGTAGCGCCACTAGCCCCTTTGGCATTGCAAAATATCACAAAGAACATCAAGGCATAATCCTCCTTACTCTGCCTCTGATTGGCTTACCCCTGATATTCTTACAGCTTTTTCAGATACATCTCCCTTCTGCAAAAGCCCCATACTTCTTCACAAGTTTTACTTCAATATATCTCCCTTGAAGTGACTCGATTTGTTGTACAGCCTCACAAAGCAGGGAAGCTTTCAGAATAAAAGCATTCTATACCACTGAAAGGCCAAACAGTGTTTTTACTTCAAAAAGCACAAAGTTGAAGTGTAACTGTGCTGTTTATCTTGCCAGTGATATATCCTGCTGATGTGGCATACACATCTGCTTAAACAAAGTAAATATGGCTCTCATTTTCATTTTAATGTCTTTACTGGCTTAGAGACGTGCACAGTTTGTGGTAAAAATAAGCATGCCTTCCATTGTCTAGATTAGGTAAACTGTAAAACCAAACAAGTTCAAAATACTAAAGAATATTTGTCCTTACTAATTATGTCAAAGTTTTTAAGTAGTGGAAATATATTTTTGAATATTACACAAGTTAAAATATATCATTTTCACTGTAATCCTCGATTAATTAACAAAACCAGAAATGTTGGGGCAACTGATAACATACACTTTTACTTTTTAGTACTTTTGGGTACTAAAAAGTTAAAATAACTCAATTTTACTTGTACATGTATGTTAGAAACATAACTTTGTTAAGTTAAAATACACCGTGAAAATTTTTCTACAATCAAAATTCAGTTAAAATGGAACTTATGACAATATTGTAGAGTATTTTTCTAAAGCTACATGTTTCTCATCCACCAGTTTTAAATTTTTTTCCGCACATACTTAAATCATGACCAATCATGCCATCAAGGTAACTTAAGTGACTACAAATAAAAATAATTGAAAGGTGCACACTGAATCAGGGAGTCCTCTTCTATCATATTCAGTATGGCATCCATTGTATATTGTCTAACTGAAGTAATAACTTCACCCATGGTGCAAAAGTGTCTATTGCCCAAAGTCATTCTTGGAAAAATGCCAACAATATCAAATTATCCAATAATATAAGCACAATTACAATAAAATACTTAAAGCAACCGAGTACTGTTAACTTAAAACTAAAAATATGTTCTATTAACTCAGAAAAAAAAACTGAAATAGCTGTTTTGGATTTCTAAAATAACAAAACTCATTTTTTTAAACAACCTTCAACTATTCAGTCTTAAATTGTACAGTACAGGGGCATGGGACCAGTGTTTACTGACTAAAACTGTGACAATAGAAGTACTGCTAGTGCATTCATATGAGTATTTTACCTTTACGCTATAATTTGGATGAATCAATTAGTTCAAAGTGACAAAAAGTGAAGTCTAAAATGCGATGGGGTTTTTTTTGTTGAATTAAACAGGATCAAAATGATTCAGAGTTTCTGTCAACTAAAACAAAACCAAAACTGTGAAGGCTCAAAATGACTAAAATATGACTGAAACTAAAACACATGATAGATGATAGATAGATAGACAGACAGACAGACAGACAGACACATGCTGCCCTTCTCCCCTCTCAATACAGCCCACAAGTCAGTTCTGAACATCAGTAAACTGTAAACATGAATAAAGTAAGACCAAATCTGCCCATTTCAACCTAAGCTGCTGCATACCACCATAACGTTCAAATTAATTTAAACATGCAGCAGAAAAGGGTCAATCTTTGATTAATACATTCAATAACTTTATTATCTAGCATATAGTGAAATTAGCAGATATATCTGGCTATAACTGTTGGTTAAAACTCTTTTATGAAGCAATGGAGAATGCTTTTCTGTTAAAATAAGTGCAAGCAAATAACTGTCATATCCGGCAAATACTTTGTTTATTGTATGTAGACAGCATCTCTATTTTTGTTTTCCAAAATGATAAAGCTATTTATTTGTTTCTTTATTTTTACTTTTGAAAGAGAGTACTCTACAAGCTGTAACAGTCTGTTACTCTGGGAGAAGAAAGATAATGTGTAGAAAATGTTGCTTACCCCAACTCTAGGGAGACTAAAAATAAGTTTGTATACTCCTATACCTGTGTATAACCTGGACTACCTCACTGGATATAACCTCCAACAAAACAATACAGGTTAAAATAGTCCACAGTCCCCAAAAAACACAGCTTCATGAAGTAAATTTGCTATTCTCATGTTTTAAAGACTTTTAAACACTGAGTTTATATTTAAATTTGTAGATGTCAGAAGAATCCTGACAGGCTCTTCCTGTGAATTAGCGTTCTCAATTTAAGCTGTGCATCCACTCGGAGCAGCTTTCCCCCTGTGATTTTAGTGCAATGGCTTTAAAGAGAGCTAAAGAATGGATATATTTAATCTTTTCAGGGTTCTTAATATTACCACAGACACAGCAAAGGTCATTATTACTTACTACACACATTTGCTCTGTGTTAAAAGAGCCAACCTACATAAGAATCTGCCGACACAGGTTGATATTTAAAGCCCAAAACACCTTCTTACCTTCTCATTGATGTCGATGTCGCAGGAGTCGATGCTGTCTCTAAATAGATCTTCTGTGCTGCCGTTACTGCTGCTCAGGTTGCTGTTGTGGAGAAGCTGCCTGCTCGAACACAGAGAAACAGACACACTTTAGTAATCTGTGGGAACATCAGAGCATTAGCTGGTCCTGATGTTGTCTCTGCATGTGTGTTTGTGAGAGAGAGATGGAAGGAGGTTGGCTCTGTTCTGCAATAATGCTGCTGCAAGCTTGTATACTGTAGTTAATATGGGACTATATAGAGGGTGCCGAGGAGAGAAGCTGGTGCAAACAGAAAAAAAAACACACATAGGCTTGATTTAGAAGCGTCAGACATACACCCACACAGGTGTGAGTGGCTCTGACTCAGTCACACAATCAAGTGTGACATTCATGCCGTGATGCGAGTTCAGCTGCTCCCTTTCACAGTAATGAAATAACTTGAGAAAAGCTTCTGCTCCATTACTGAGATTAGCATTATGGAGAGGAGAGGAGAGGAGAGGAGAGGAGAGGAGAGGAGAGGAGAGGAGGAGGAGAAGAAAGCAAATGAGTGTGCACAAGAGGTGATAATAAAAGCGAAAAAGGAGACGAAGAAAGTACTGTACCAAGGATCGGATAAAGAGAGCAATAAAGTGAAAGAAGAAATCAAAGCAGACAGAAAGGACAGTAGACTGAGCAGAGGAAGAGAGCCAGGACTTCTATTGAATACATAGATCAGGGCTGGCAGGCCATTTTCACTCTGTCACTATAACTCATTTAATGTGGGTGGAAATAGCACAAAGGCGATACAAAACACTTCACCCAGTTCAAGCAAACAGAACATGAAGAGGCTGCCACTAAAAAAGATCATGTGTAAAATCTTTTCCTAGCTCCAGGAGCATAAACAGAAGATTTGACAGCAGACAGATTGGTCTAGATTAACTCTACAGAGATGTTTCTCTGAATAATTGGTTAGTAATTAACTGTCTGAGCATAATGGCCGGGCGGCTGGCTGATAAGGAAGTAGGGTCTTATCTTGTGTGTGCCTTTGTCAACAAATACAACAAACACGTGCAGCACTGGCTGTATAATGTAGAAACACGTAGAGTACAAGGGGATGACTCTTATCAGCAAATAGAAGCACACTTTGACTCAAACACAAACATGCACAGAGAGGAACGGCTTACCTTCCAAATGCAGTGCTGGAGATTTTCCTGTTCGGGCTGCAAAAGACACAAAAGCAGTGTTATACTAAAAGTGAGTTGCCATGGATATGTCTAGACCCACAGCTCAACACTTCACAGGAACTAACTGCAGATCACAATTAAGATTTGGCTTTTCAGTGAGGCGGGCTTGTAGGAAAAACAGAGAGAGAGGGAGATTAAAAACACTGAAGGACATGTCAATGATAACAAAATCTTCTGCCTGGTTCAGTGAGCTGGGTTTCTGTCAGCTCAGCGACTGTCTCAAAGGGACAAAAGCCTGAAGACTCTGATGTGTCTGCACTGAGTGTCACATTGGATTAACAGTAAACAGAGTGGGGTCACGCAAAAGACACTTTATGTAGAAATAAAACCAACAGTATGGTTAGACTCCATTTAGACAGTAGAGCTTTTTCCAGCAAGACTGTTTATTTCTCTTATTAAAAATGTCCAATCTGCACAAAATATATCACCTTTATATTTATGTAAAACAAATGGGAGTGTTTTTCTTCTGTTCTCATGGTTATGACAGTTGTGGTTGATTATACCAAATATTATTTTCAATTAAGAGATCAAATCAAATTCAAAGGCTTTCTTGGCATGGAAATAGTAACTTCCATTGCCAAAGCAATTAAAATAAAAAAGACAAATTTACACATTAAAATTCACAAATTCAATTATTGAAATTTCCAAAATCAAAGATGTCAGGTTGGGAGACTGATTGGTAACTGAATGGATGATCAAACAAAATCAATCAAAGATCAAGATCAAACAAAATGCCTCAAATTCAATTAATCTGATTAGGCTATAGCACGCAACTAGTGAACTGTAACAGATTTACAAATAGAGACAGAAATTGTGAGAAAAGCTGAATTATAAAATTGAACTTTTGGACAGTGAGCATTGCAAATAAATAATTGGCATGGTGTCCACCGGGGTTATCTTCTAGGGGGATCCCCTCAGCAATAAATAAAGCACAGAGTGTACAATACATAATGAGAAAAAGATTAGCCTGCAGCTAATGTTTCAGTTCAGCCAGTGTCTTTTTTGATGAGCACTGAGAGGACAAACTGGGCAGAAAAAAAGCCATCTTTGTTTTAGATCTTTCAAGTATCACTTCTACAATTTTCATGCATTTAAAGATCCACAACATTTTGTTTGTGTGAGAGTCCATGTGCTTTGGCTTCAGTCAGACAGTTATCAGAGTTCATAAGTACAAAATAAAGCAGCTTAGAGGTCAAAAGTCTTATGTCAGATGGATGTTGCTCCGTCTGTCTTGTAATACACTCTATGGGTTTTACATTTATTAGCTGTGCCTTTACTTTTAAAACTTTTGGTGTAAAGCTGTGTGTTTTTCAGTCGGTCATTACCTGTAAGGCTGTCAATATTAATGTACAATCGCAATGTGATTAAGGTCCACAATTAGAGCTTTTGTTAATCACATTAATCACACGATTTCTCCCTTTCAGTATCCTTTGGTTAAGCTACAGCAACATCTCCCTGCAGCCACAACAATGTGGAATAAGTAGAACACTGTGTCTTAAGGTCTCATTTAATAACTAAAACTAAAATGTAAAAATCATTCTGGGTAACTGAAACTAAATAAAAACTAAGCTGTTACAAAATAACTAACCTAAATTGTATTGAGCATTTACAAAACAAACTAAAATGTAGTCAGGCACAAAATATTCTTAGTTTTAGTCTTTGACAGCAGCATGCAGACTAACATGTACACTCAAGCCTGAGGAGTGTAAAATCACCTGATTTGATGGGAGAAGACTTCACACAATGGTCAATTTTAAGTCTTGTGTTGCACAAATGTCAATAAATAAAATTAAAAGTGAGGAGAAGTCTGTCACAAACTTTTTAAAAATTGTATAATTATTATTTTTTCTAACCCTTTTGGGTCTTCCGTACTACTGAAAAAACAAGAAACAAAACACTCAATTACAGTAATGTGAATAAATGTATTAAGTTACTTTCCACCCCTTGAGAAAGGCTGCAGTTGTTTGAGTTAATCTCACATATGATTTTGTTTTCATTAAATTGTTACCTACCTACCTTTATTTCATTGTGGGAGATTCTTCGTTAACCAAGTTATAGCAAAAGCATCAGACTTGTTATTGGTATCCCATAATTTTTATAGGGATTGCAGGAATTTTTATATGGATTGCAGAG
The DNA here is from genome assembly GCF_018320785.1 of Cheilinus undulatus. NCBI lineage: Eukaryota > Metazoa > Chordata > Actinopteri > Labriformes > Labridae > Cheilinus > Cheilinus undulatus. The sequence continues at coordinate 31,364,358 of NC_054868.1, read as the reverse complement.
CTAAAATTGGTACTTTAAATGCAGCATCATTATAACCCCCACAAATGTAATCTACAGATTTAAAATGATGGTGAGATATACGCTAGATAGAATACTGTCTGAATATCACACCATTATTCCCTTACTTGTTTTTTACCACCCCCAAATGCTATGGACTTTTGTTTACATTATTGTATTTCCTTTTAGGCTATGCCTTATCTTAAAACATTGGCCATCCTAGGTAAATTAATTGCTTTAAAGAGGTTTACCATGCTCAAGTGACCCTTTAAATACTGCATGCTGCTCAGCTGTACAGTTTGAGTCTTTCTAGTCTTGTTCTTTTTAATTAATCCATATGGAGGATTGTTTCTATTTTAGAAATTGTATGCCTTAATATCCAACGTCCTCTATCATCCAAATCCATTCCCTCCACTTCCTATTCGGTCTGTATCTACTTTTTAAGAGCTTACAATTCAAAGTAATTTCCACATTGATAGCATCTCTCTCTGTTTTTTATTCTCCCTTTCCTCTCTCTAACTCTTCCTTCTGCCTATCACTACTTCATTATTTATAAAGGGGAGAGCAGAGGTCTAATTAAGAGAGGCATGTTGGATTATTAAGCCTATCTCCTCCAGGGAGAGAGATCCTGCAGAGTCAGTTGAGAGTTCAAGTAACAAATTTGGAAAGTTCATACTGTATTTAAAGTATTATTCATCAGTATACAATATTCTCAGGTAGATCCTGTGTCTGCATGTGTGTCCACTTGTGTTTACAGGTGGACAGTAGAGCTGTTAATGGTCACCGTGGATTATGTTTCCAATAATAGATTCCCCATTACAATGGTGATGAGGTAAGCACTGAGTGGCGGCCTTATGTAACGATCAATTAGTGCTTGTGGGCATGTTGGTTCATGTATTCAACAAAAAGGAACACCTTCACACCTCTGTAACAGAATTGCATCACTTTTATTTCATTATACTGAGTAAGAGTCAACAAAACAAGAGGCTGAGTCAATCTGAGTCATTCTGACGTGAATGGATCATTTAACAGTTTTTTTAAATGCATTTAATAACTGACAGCTTTTTGCCTCGTTTCTGTAAGGACTAACCTTTTATTACACATTGCACCAAACTGGTTCCTTAAAATAGCTGCGTAGATAATCAGCACTAATTTGCTATAGAAATGGCTCTCAATACCTGTTCTATAGAAGCTTTTCTTTGTGTGGCAGCTACAAGACATTTCGTTACATCTAAATATGTCAAGTTTAGTTTAAATTAAAGCTACAAAAACGTGCAGTCAGCAAACACATTCTTACGATATGATTTTATTTGACATGCTTACATGGCAGTCAGAGAGAAAGGTTGGAGGGGTAAAGACAGCATAAAAAATGCTTAACTCACACTTTTACCCCTTATTGAAGTTGTAGTAACAGCCTGAAGGTACGGTATGTTCATATTTTGCGACACTAAGTCATACATGTTGGTAAGTCAGGGTTTGTGGTACCTGTTAGCCTTGAGGTTCTTGAGCCGAGCTTCCAGGTCATTGAGCAGGTTGACCTTCTTGCTGCACTGAGAACAGTAGACATCCATCAGTTCACCGGTGTAATGCTGACGCACCTTACGAGGAGTCTGACCAGCACTGAAAACACACAGAAATACACAATTTTTAATCTGTGTAAAGGAATGAGGCTGCTATATAACCACAGAGCTTGGAGCCAAGACATTTAGAGAACTGATCATCAATATAAATGAGAGATTATCTGGGAATATGGTGCACTAGGAGGAAATTCTTACTCTAGTCCCAATATAGCTTTTTTAACTGGATTGGGGGCATGGATAAAACTAGACAGGGAAAACAGTAAACCTGGCACTCCAGATGGATTTGTTTCACACATCCATCTGGAAAACCACTCATAGACAGCTTTTGGGAAAGGACAGAGCCTTTGAAAAAAAACTTGGAGGGTGATTGGATGAACGTTCTGTCTGTCACATCTTTATGAGCCAATCAGTGCAACAAAACACGTGACGTAGCCACTACCGAGCTGTGCCCCTACCAAAGGAGTAAACTCCATACAGAACTGCATAACATGAACCATGGCGACTACAGACATCTCAGTACACGACTTTTATCGTTTTTGAAAAGAAAACAACTCAAAGAAATGTCAGCAAGTTCTGATAAAACTGGCACTTCAGCTGCATCCTTGCTAACATCTTCTGCCATAAATGCACCGTTGCTGCTTGCTCACATCATGACTCCACTGTGCCTGAAAGCACTGCCCCTTGTCAGTAATTGGTCCTGTAACTTTCTAACCAGCCCCAAACGGTTCAGATAGGAGCTTTGCAAGATGGATTCGCCAGTGAGAAACACAGAAACGGGCGTATCCATCTGCTTTGCAAAGTTAGAAAACAGTGAGGTCAAACATATATCCTGTTTGGATATAACGTGATTTTTCTTACAACGTAACAGTCATACAGTCAAAATTACAGTTACTATTCAATCAAAGCTCCTTGTTATTAAAGCTAACATAGCTCCAAGATCAGAGTGTTACAATCTCATAATAGCCTCTTGGTGTAGGAGCCCCTGAACCATTAGTAAAGACTGTACCTTTAACCCACTTTGTACAGTAGTTATTCAACCCTCTAGCCCATGCTGAGTGGTCTAAGACTTCTTGTAAATCAGGGCCTCATTTTGAATTTAAATCTCAAAAGCTGACTCCATTTGAGGAGTTTTGTCTGCTTGGTATGCGTGGAAGGAGCATTGAGGGTATTGCCTCTCTATCAGGCGGGAGACTTAATCCCATTAAACACAGGCCTTTGATGAATATTAATGTGGCCTTAAGGGCAAAAACTCCTCAGTTGCACTTCTGCAGTCAAGTCTCAGAATAAAACCAGGCAGGTAAGGATTCAGGAGCTTGCAGACTTGAGCACTTAGTTGACAATTGTTGAAAATGAAGCTGCAAAAAAAGTCAGTGTACTATAACTTACTTAAAGACACCCGCTTACAACTGAAATGTATCATCAACTGCATCCAGCAACAAATTGTTACCTAACATCTGGTTAGCAGACTGATACTAGGCAGCCAAACACATGCAATATAGCTTGAAGAAAGTGCTATGACACCACACGAAAGATAGATAGGTCTAGTGTTTGAAGCATAATAGGCAAATACTTTAGTAATTATTTGCCTTTAAATTGCAGTTTCGACTCCCTACCACACCCAAAACAACATGGGTGCCATGTGGCAATATTTTTCTTTCTAACTCTCTTACCTTGAGGGAACAGATGAGCCAAGGTCAGAGTACCCGTTTGTACGGGTTTCGTCGTCAGGGCAGGGACTGCTGGGAGTGTAATCTGGTTCCTCTCCCTCTCCGTAGTCTTCAAACTGCTCCTCGTTCAGAGAAGCTGAAGAACGTGTCGATAAATCAGAAGTCACAGAGATGCTGGTCTGACCAATCCTGAGTAAAAAAAACAGCAATCTGTGTTTTAAAATAAGTGACTAAAATCTTGAAAGGATTCAAATTCTACATATTGTGCTATATTGTTTTTATGTACTTTTCCATAGTCTCTTTTGTTATTGAGTTGGGTCATTGTCTTGTTGGTATATGAACCCACGACCAATCAGATTCAGTCCAGAAGGGATTCCATGATGCACTAAGATGTTGTGGTAGATATTCTTGTTCATGATACTGTCAATTTTCACTATTTTGCCCACGCCGTATCCACAAATGGAGCCCCATACCATAATGGAATCTCCACCGTGTTTCACTGTGGGTGCAATGCATCTGGCATCAAAACGTTCTCCAGCTTTTCTGTGGACATAAACACGACGATGCTGACTGAAGAGTTCAAACTTGGACTCGTCCATCCAGAGTTCCTTCTTCCAGTCATCAACAGTCCAGTGTTTGTGCTCCCTGCCAAATCTGAGGCATTTCTGGATGTTTGCAGGCCTCAAAAATGGCTTCTTAGCAGCTATTCTTCCATTTGAGCCTTGTTCCGTCAGTCGTCTGCTTATGGTCCTTCTGGAGACTTTCTCAGACTCTGATCTAGAAGCATTCATCTCTGCCTGAAGATCAGCAGTGGTCTTCCTTCTGTCTCTAGTACTTAAAATCTTGTGGTGTCTGACATCTGCTTCAGTTAACTTTGGTTTCCTGCCTCTTCCTCGGCACATTTTGTAAGCACCAGTCTCAGCAATTGACTCCAAAGCATACTTGACCACACTGTGAGAATACTTTATGTCTTTCCCTGTTTGTCTCAAAGACCATCCAGCATCCTTTAGTGCTTTAATGCTGACTTCATTTTCAGTGAGCTCTCCATGTTTTAGCATTTTGAACAGGAATGAGGAATTTCAAACTGAATTCACCTTTTTATACCCAAATTTGAGCCAGCTCACTGGGCTTCTCTGAGAAGTCAGAAATTAATCAAGCATAACATTCAACCATTAAAACTCATTTTTCTGTTAAGGAATGCAAGTAAATAACTATAATTTGACATATTAATCAAGAAATAATAATGTGCTTTACTATTTTTTAGTTTTTTTGTAAATCAGTAAACTTGAAAATTAATGGATAACAATAATAATTATATTTTAGCATTAAAAATATCATTTGGGTTAAAGAGCTTCTACATATTGAAAAAATGATTTTGGTAATAACCAGTAGCCAGGGCTGGACTGGGACAAAAATTTGACCAGCAAAAGTATTTAAGAAGTGAATGTTTAAAAAAGCTCTAAGATACCTTCGTAATCGGCATCACTCAAGTTTCTTGGATTCTGGGAGGGGCAAAACTGTAATCGTGTCTACAGTTCAATTATTTATGCAGCCCTACATGTTTGGTTAATTGGTGACTCTAAATTACCCGTGGGTGTGAGTGTGGGTGTGACTGGTTATAAATTTTCCCTGTGATTAACAAAAGTCAAGGGTGTACCCTGCTTCTTGCCCAGTGACAGTTGAGACTGGCGTCAGCCCCCTGGGACCCTGTACAGAGTAAGTAGTATACAATGGGTGGATATTGTTTAAGAAATATTCATAGCAACTTTCCTCTACAGGTTGGAACCCACACAGCATGTGGTGCCAGATTTCTTTGCCATACCATTCAGATCCTTTGTGCATTACCTACAATTCAAAGCCAGCCCCACTCCTCTCCTGCACCGGTATGTCTTCACCATTGGCTGTCTCAACACTCATTGCCTGTGCCATCGGTTCAAACTGACACAGCTCTGGACCTTCCCGGTCATGGCCTACCACCACTTTTTCGGGAATGAAAAAAAAAAGGGGTGTTTTCACATAATTTAACACAGAATGGTCATGTCGGCCTCTTTTTGGCACTTTTATTGCATTAACTTATGTTAAAAACTACTGACAAATGTGAAAAAATAGCACTGATTTATCTAAAAAATTTAAATTAATGAAGAATCGAGATACAAGGTTTCAGCCAGATGCCAGTGATATGGAGGAAAGAATTCTCTTTTTGTGAAAGTCTCATTGCTGCTTCTCCGGTCATCTCTGATGAACAGGTAACCGAACTTAAACTGCCAATGATTGTCTGTGAATGTGTCAAAAAGAGTGTATAATGCAGCTGATGATGATGGCATGAAGGATTGAGAGGAATTGCAGCATGTCTAGTTGAAAACGAAATGTACTGTAACTATAAAAGTTCCATGCCCTCAATCCTCATCACATCTGCAACAGAAAATGACTTTGCCTCTGACCAAACAGCTGCAGAAATGCAATGAAGTTTATTAGTTTGATGCTCCAAAGTCAACATGAGGTGTGTGAGTTAAGTCATATTGAAGTGCATGTCTGAAGGACAGCTGCTGTTTTAAATGCACCAGACGCAAATGCACCACATGCATTATAGCACATCAAACTGCCTTTACAAATGAACCCCGATCTTGTTTTTTAGTCCGAGATGGTAAAGTGGAATCTGATGAACAATTATCAAATAATTTGAAAAGAGCAAGATATTTTGCTTTGTTAATAAAAGACTGCATACTGCTACATGCAGAAAGAAGAGAGGAAGAGAAGAAGCAGAATCTAATGTGATAAGAGTAAGACGTAAACACTGAGTCAGACACAAGTTGAAGTGAAAAAAAAAAAGTGGAATTGGGCTTACTTCTCCCCAGGGAAAAATAGATCCCCCAGTGCGTCTTCCTTGTCTCCTGGTCTGATGGGACCGTCTGATGTGTCTGACCCTTGGGTGCTTTCCACAGCACTGTCTCTGTCTGACTCCCTCTCCCTGCCTTCGTCTGCCACCTCCTCCTCAGGCTCTTCCACCTCTCCCGGGAACAGCTGGCACTCAGGGACGGGGTCAGGAAAGGCCCGCGTGCACATGATGACCGGACAGAGCCGCTCCTCCTCAGCACCCTGGAAGACAAAAGAAGGAGAGAGAAATTATCAGTGAATACGATTGTAGACTGATTTTAAGACATCCTCTAAAAAGTACATTAGTCTTCCCAGCAAACTTTTGATTGACAGATAACATAAAAGTTTACTGCAAATATTTTAGAGGTTTAATTTTTTTTTTTTGTTATTTGAAACTGTTCAAGCACACATATGTTTAAGTAGACTTACTTATCCTTAGAATAAAAATAGAGTGGAAGCATGCCAAAATGTGCAGCTATTTATGAAATCAACTCACAAAGGAAGGTATTTGCAAGTGTGATCAGTGTCTCATGGCTTCTTATTTATGACCAATTAATCCACATAGTGAATTCTTTCACTGTGGGAATGGTCTTTAGTTAACAGAGAGGTTCTGGAGGGCTATAGGGGTCAAAAAGAGCAAAGCCCTAAGTCCTGTTACATCTAGTTTCATTCTTCAGTGGCCAAATCCAGTCTAATGCCATAGAGAACTAGGACTTATCTCAGCATGACAGAGCAGCTGAGACACTGAGCGGCATGGGAGAAGAGGTCAGGTGAGGGGGTAATCAGGGAGGAGAGAGAGAGAGCAGGGTGACTAAGAAAGAGCACTAGGTGCCTGTATTCAGCAGCTGACCCTTCCCATCCCTGCTATCCTGAGCATGTAGGAAGGAGAAGTCACCACAAAGGAATCCATGTGTCGCCTCTGGCAATCAGGACACGTTTACTGATCATCTGTTCATACTCTGATTTTTGTGGCTGAGAGAAAAACTGTGTAGTATAGTTGTAGCTATATAGTTGAACTGTCAGCCAACAGTGGTAATCACATCAGCAAATCAAATCCAAACTGAAACGTAGCACCTTCAGCTGTCTACTTCAACAGAACTCTGACAACTCATCTATTCATGCTGCTGGTCAGTAATCCTCTAAAGGCATCTGTGATAAAACTCCCCATACTTTGTTTTGAGCCCTGTTATTTGAAAATATCAATGTTGAAGTCTGTGTGAAAACTGGCAAACAGAGGTGACATGAGGTCAAATGTAGGGATGCACAACATTATCGGCATGATATCGATAGTAGCAGATAGCTTAAAAAGAGAATAAGTGGTACAGCCGCATATAAGCATTTCTGCTGATATTTGCAAACAATATTTTGGCTATAAAAATCTGCCTAAATCAATTGTGTATATATTGGCTGTACAAACAAATGAGTACATGGACCTGTTGCCAGGAAACTTAAGGCCCACATCTCCCATATGATGACAACTGTCTTCAGGCATTATAATACCTCTTCAGGAACCTATGTGTGAGAAACTGCATCCATGTTTATAACAGGCAATGGCTGCCTTGGACAGTTATGATGACAAAGCTGATGAATAGATTACATTTTTAAAAGCATACTGTTAATCTGGGTTAGGGAATAACAAGTTTATTTGAAAAAACAGTGTTTTTATTAAAGCCCAGATTAAAAAAAAAGCTTGAAATGCTGTTCTGTTTGGACACGCATGCTTGTATAAAATTAAATTAAAAATACCTATTCAACTCATAACCTGAGGCTTATTTGTGTTACAAAGAGCCAATATGGGGTCTGACGCAGAGTCATAGGGAATAACAGGAAGGATAAAGGTCTCTTTAACATTCCTCCCACTGGTCTTTGCTTTTCCCCACAGCACAAGAGAAACCGTGTGAGAGAAGAAAAAACGTCAGACCCCCCGTACAGAACCAAAACAATTCGAGAAACTGCACAAGCAAACTCAGCAGGATGTCTGAAACCACCTTGTGCTCATTCTGGGGTAAGATAAGTTAACCTAGTTAGCATTAGAGTACAGAAGTAAGGCTCTAATATGGGCTGTGAAGTTGCAATGCATTTGCACAATTATACACAAAAAAATATTTATTATTACTTATGTCACTTTGTTATATTATCATAAACCAACCTGTGTATTTCTTTGTTGTCACAAATTTTACATTTTTTTTATTGTTCCTAGTATGGAACAAAATATTCTGTGTCCTTCATTTAGATGCTAAATAAGCTCGGTAGTAATATCTGCTGCTTGGTTTAAATTTCCACTTAGAGTCACCTTGCTTTGTATTCTTCTGTTCTTTACTCAATAACTTTGTCTGACAGATGCTACAAAAATTAAATGTATGGTCATAATTTTTATTAATGTGATAACATTGCATTGTTATAGTGACAGGATACTACATTATTCAAGGTACAGTTATTTGTAGGGCGGTCAGAGTGAAAGTCAAAGTCACAGTGATGTAAATAAGTCCACTGTTACTCATTAATGTTTCATTTCATTTTTCATTAAAACTCACAGACAGCTCAGTGACACATCAAAAGTCATCTGCACCTTTTGTTATCAAGTATTTAACTTTTGACTGTACCCTTATTTCCTTTTCAATCCATTATAAGTTCCCATTTACATGGCCAAGTTCATGTCAACATCTTCTATCTGACTATCCACCTTATTCCTAGCCCCTATGATACTTTGCATGAAATGTGGAAACGACATCTGGTGCCTTCTGTCAGACAGGAATTTTGCATAATAATAAGATGCTAATCCAAATAATAAGGGCAAATTGGAGATTAAAATATGTAAAAGTCATCTGTTACATCTCCTACAGCAGGGGTAATTAACTAAAATTCAACGAGGTCCAGTCAGAGAAAAGGTGTTAAACCAAAGGTCCAGAACATCATAATGTCCAACTTGAGAGAGTGTGATATGTGGATCTGGGTGCGATTTCAGGGACTTGTTGAGCTGATAAAATATAAAAATTTTCTTATGGCTCACCTATTTCTCTGTCTGTGAATTTCTCCTTTAGGGCCCTATGAAATCCGTTTTATGTTTTGCCAAATCCTGTTTTAATTTTTTGGAACTCCATTTTTTTAACCTTTCCACTAATTTTACCATAAAGTGTCCTGTTCATGTAAATAAATAAAATGTTCACTAATAAAATAGAAATAACCTTAAATTTATTAAAAAAGGGCCACAGTTGGCCCAAGAGCCACAGTTTGGATAACCCTGATATAAAATAACTATGACCAGTGTAACAGATTCAGAGACAGATAACGATTCTGTTAACGAGGAAATCATAGGGCCCCAGACTCCTTGCCTCAGCTCACTCGTCTTTTTGTCTACTCTCTTTGTCTTTCTGATGATTGCAGAGCAGGGTAGAGCAGAGCAGAGAGTGAAAAGACGTAAATGCCAGCTCTTATGCACCTGGGGGATCCGCCCAGGTGCGGCGCACACCTCCTACCAAGCCTGCAGGGACAGACAAACACCAGTAAAGGGGAACACACAAAACAGTAGAGGGCCCTAGAGGCAGGAGGCCATCACATTTATACTCCCTGGAGAGAACAACAGCTACCAGAAATCTGGCATTGTAGAAAACTTGATTTATACATTTCAGCTTATAATAACATTTAGCTGAATTTTTGAGTAAAAAACATGATGCAGGACTTTCTATTACTGTTACTTCACCAGAAGTTTCACCCATCATAGCTACAGCAGATCCCCAGAGTAAGGTGGATAAAAGTAGGTCTGTTTTCAAAGTACTAGTCAGTTACCCTTAGTTTAAAGGTCACATATTTTAGCCTTTTAAGACAAGTTTATATTGGTCTCAGAGGTCCCCAAAACATGCCTGTAAAGTTTGTTGCTGAAAAACACTCTAGTATTGGATTTTTGCATGGCTAAAAAACCCCTCTGTCCCTCCTCTCAGGATATTGATGTAGCTCTCCTGATCATCCTCATCAGTGAGGAGGGCCAACTGAACATGGGGGCGGTGCTAACTCCTCACATGACATAATGAGGGGATTGTGGACAGGCAAGGAGGATATATTTTTGCTAGAAAAAGCCTGAAAAAAGTGTATTTTGCCTAAAATATGACGTTTAAGACAGCAAAATTCAGAATGACACAAAAAGTTTTGAATGCAAAATAGTGAAATTTTACAATGAAATAAAAATGAAGTGATTAACTACAAAAATTAAGAGAAAATGTAATGTCATCTTTTGACAGCCCAGGTTATTTAGTCTCTTTTGTGGTACTGTAGAAACATGCATGATGCAAAAATCCAAGACAGCAGAGTCTATAGGGGAGATCCTCCCTATGTCATAGAGGGCTTATTTTAGGTGTAAAGGAAATAAATATGGTATACATTATATTCAACTGATTAAACACTCATTTAAACAGAGGCCTGCTTATAAATATGACGTTTCATTTTTATCAAGATTGTTCAGTTAAATATTACTGAAATATTACACACTGTACCTTTAACAACATAGCCCTTGTACTTATTAAGAGCAAGTTGTCTTCAGGTTCAATTTCTTAAGCAACAAATACATACAAAGCATTATTTAGGCCCTGATTTAATTTTTCTGATAGCAGTTGTTCAGGTAAAGACACTGATGGACACCTACGTATGATATAAAGTGTGTTTTTTAACAAGTACTTTCTACTCTGATGGTCACTTGTAGGTGCTCTGATGAGAATAGTAAAGCAGTAATGTTTTAAAAGAAGCTGTGCATGCTTGTTTGTGTGTGTGAGAATATGGTATACCTCCCTCTGTAGCTGCCTGCTCCAGAACAGCCCGAGGCTTCAAACTGCCAAAACATGAGCCTACAGTGTGTTTTGAGTTGCTTGATTCCCTGGAGCACAAACACAGCGAGCCTGCCAAACAGCGTCCAACCTGCCACTGGCTCTGTGCAGAGGACGCTAAATTCTGCTGTGCTTTTAACGGCAATGGCTCTGCCTGAAGCCTGACACGTCTTCACATCATCATCCTTTGGTCCATAAAAGATTATCATAGCAGTGTTCATGTTTGCATGGAAATCAGCTCAGATGCTGATGATTCATCAGCAGATTGATATGGAAAATGACTTTATCAGTGTCTGATGCTATTCTGTGTTTGATATGACAACAAATTTATGATACTCTATTATTATTAAATTATCATATGAGTCTTAATGGACATTTATGTCAAGTCTAAAGAAAATCACTTTAAGTGTTTTGGGGTGTCAGGTCCAGAAAAATGGCCCCCTATGCATGGATGGACAACCTAAAACTTTAATTCCCCTGTCCTTCTAGAGCCATAAAACAGTATTTGTTTTTGCAGTACAGTATTGTCAGATATGAATGACACTGGCTAGGTAACAATCCATCATTTTTAATCTGATTATCTACAACCCAAACTCCCCCAAAAATTGTGGCACTGTGTTAAAATGTAAATAAAAACAGAATGCAATGACTGTCAGAGCTCTGAAACACGTATTTTGCTCATAATATAACATAAACAACATCTCATGTTGAAACTGAAAATTATTAACTCATTCTGAATTTGATGGCACCTGCACTTCTCAAAAAAGTAGGAACAAGTCCATATTTCATATTGGGTGGCATTCCCTCTTCCCTTAAACAACAGTCTGAATGTCTGGGAAGTGAGGGGGTTACTGGAGTTTGGGGAGAGGAATGTTGTCCCATTCTTGTCTGGTGTAGAATTCTAGCTGCTCAACAGTCCTGGGTCGTCTTTGAAAGATTTTTCATTTTATAATGCATTAAATGTTTTCTATTGGTGAAAGGAAAATTCAGCACCCGGTCTCTTTTACTGCTTGGCCATGCTGCTGTGGTGACTGGAGCACATGTTGCTCTGAAAACTCTCTATGCTTTTCAGCATTGATGTTGCCTATCCAGATGTTTAAGCCACACCATAGGCACTAATGCAACCCAACAGCCATCGAAGATGGAGGCTTTTGAACTGTCAGCTAACAACAGGCTGGATGGTCCCTCTCCTTCTTATTCCACAGGACACAAAGTCTGGTTTCCATAAAGAATTTCTAATTTTGATTCATCTGACCACAGAACAGTTTTCCATTTTGCCTCAGTTCATCTAAATTGAATTCTGGCTCAGAGAAGACAGCAGGGCTCTTGTTCACATATGGCTTCTTCTTTAAATGATACATCTCTAACTTGTATTTTTGGATGGGACAGCTAACTGTGTTGACAGACAATAATTTCTGTAAGTCTTCCTGAGCCCATGTGGTGATTTTCAGTACAGAATCACACATTTTTAATGCAGTGCCGCATAAGGGCCCAAAGATCATAAGCATCTAATACTGACCTTAGGCCTTGTCTCTTATGCACACAGGTTTCTCCAGATTCTCTGAATCTTTTGATGATATTATGTACTGTAGATGGTGGGATTTTCAAAGTCTTTGCAAAATTATGGTAAGGAAATTTCTTCTAAAATTGTTCCAAAATTTTCAAGCACAGTTTTTTGCAGATTGGTGAACTACTGCCCATGTTTTCCTCTTAGAGTCTCTGCCTCTCTAAAATGCTCCTTTTATACCCAGTCATGTAACTGTGCTGTTGCCAATTTATCTGAGTTACAAATGCTACTCCAGCTGTTTTTCATGGGTACTGCTTACTTTTCAAGTCTTTTGATGCCCAGTCCCTACTTTTTAAAATGTGTTGCTGCCATCAATTCAAAATGAAATGTTGAGTTTCAAAGTTTCAACACTTGATCCATCATTTATGTTCTATTGTGAATAAAATATGGGTTTCTCAGGAACTGGAAATCATTGCATCCTGTTTTTATTTACATTTCAGACACTTTTATTTGATGCATGTGATTGTTGTAAAAAAGCATTTAACTGTATCAAAAACAAGAAAAAAACCTTATTTCATTGTCTAAATATTTTACAGGGATGTATTCACTTTAAGAAACATTATTTTCTTATATCACTTAAATTCTCAATGGATTCCTTCTCTCAGATGCAGACATTTACCAAAGAAGAGTACAATACTGGAGTCAAATCCATAAATCTGCACCCTGTCTAACGTATTTTCTTTTCATATTGTAGCTCTTTATTAAAACATGGAGTGTTTCTGATCTTTGTGAGTCTCTAGCTGCAGGGTCTGACCTAGTTATAATACAGACATTCTATCATTTCTTTCCTCTGTTTCTTCCCAACCTCCCAGGTGAGAGAACGGGCAGAGAGAGGAGGAAATCAGGCTAAAAGAGCAGACATATGCCATCTGTTTGAGTCTTGTTATGTATTATTGGAGAGACAATTCAAAACCTTCTGAGCGATAACACCAACTAGTAGTCGTGTGTGTCAGTGCTCCCTTTGTTCAGCTGATTCCTCAGCCAAACCCTGTTCAGATGCCATAAAGGTAGACTAAATGACTCTTATGTGACAGCTTTATTCCAGGACATTTGTTACATGTCAAGTCTGCCTGAATGAGCACATGTACTCCGTTAATTTCTCTAAGAAAACACAGGTCAGCCAACCTTTCCCAGAGACAGAAGCAGAACAATAAGACTAACTTTACAGTATATCCAACAAAGCAATGCTTCATGGGAAAATTATATTTTGTACATCCTCAGGTACTTGCATAAATAAGTTGTAAATGAGGAGAAAAGAGAAAAAAAGGACTGAAATCAAAGAGGAGGGACATTTGGAGATTTAGGAGTGTAGAACATGTCAAGAAGAGAGAAAATTCAGAAGCAAGTGAAACTTGCCTTAAACAACAAGCATCACCATAGTCTGGGAAATACCTCAGAAATTCTTTTGATTTCGCTGAAAAATAATTTGACCTCTTATTTAATTTTCAGTTCAGTGTGAAACACTGTTAGTTTTTCAGCCGTGCATTGATTCAAGTTCAGTTCAAACAATCTAAATGAGGACAAAATACTGCAAGCTGGGAAATATCTCTGTTCTGCTATGATACCTTGATTAACACTACCCAATACCCAAGGTTATGGTTTACAAATCAGCAAGATAATACATGTTAAGAGTGGGAAAACAAATCAGTTCACCACAATACTGTAATGTTTTGTTGGACAATTTCAAAAAGAATTGATTGTTTTTTTTAGAATCAATCAAGTCGGCTTCTACTAAGGCAGCCGACATGAGCTGGGACAACGTGTGCCTTGTTTTCTCAAAGGCCCAAGGCTTCAGTTATTAATAAAGCTATAACTCAGTGTCAGAGTTATAGCTGTGCCCCAACCCCCCTTCTGACTGAACCAAGTGAATAAATTGTTCCCCTAACTTTGGGGTTTCCAAACTATTCCACTGAGGGCCACATAAAAAAATATATAAGGATGGTTGGACCCCTTATGCCTCATCTTGAGGATATCAAAGTTATTAAAACCAATCTAATACAGGTTAAGATATGCTTAGTGATTGGGTATGCTTAAATGGCTAATTAATAGCTGACAAGGCAAATAGCCAATCATTTTAAGGATTTTAGGGAGGCCAGTCAGATTTCAGAGAGTCCTGGTCAGCCCTGGCTACTACCCACTTTAACCCTGACGCTCCATCTGTAAGGCTATTTGCTGCTGCAAACCATCAAGGCATTGTAAATCAAGATTTGTTTGATTTCAGTTGCCAAAGGTTACGTCAAAGAACCTGTGAGACTTGATAGCATTTTCTACAGTACTGTGCAGAAGTATTAGGGTTTTTTGGGCCAAAAATTAAGGCTGGAGTAAGATGTAGATGAGGCAAGCAAGCTGCCTGAGGGTACCATCAGACGAGGAGGAGAACTGACACAACCCCAGTAGTGCTCTGGATGTCCTTGGGGCATGGGAAAATAATCTGCTGAAAAAATAGCATACCTGTAGGGCACAGTAAAGGGTTGATGTGGCAAGTAAGCATGATCTAGGGCAGGGGTTCTCAAACTTTTCAGCCTGACACCTGTAAAATAAGGATGCCAGAGACCAGGGACCTCGCTGCATGAAGAGAATGGTTGAAGCATAGTTTAATATAGACATGCACATTCAAGAGTAGTCAGGTGTAAACTTACATTTTAAGGTTTTTCTCACATTACTTTGATTAGATCATAAATCTAATCAAATGGCTATGTTTCTATTTTACATTAAACTAATTTTGTGCAGGTATTTTTATAAATATTGGTAAAATGTATCACTTAAAATTATTTTTAAAAATTCTCTCTGTTTGGCCTACCACACATGTCAAGGTTGCCTTTGCACCCTCCAGCCCTACATGTCTTAAATTTATGAAAATGACTGTATAAGCTAAAAGGTTATTGATTTAGGGGTTTTGAGAAATACAGAACTGGGTACTTACATACTCAGGTTTCAATTTCCATCCCTACGTATGACATTCTCTCTACCACTGTATGATTTGACTACTGTTTTAATTTGAAAGGGAAAAAAAATCACAATAACTGACACTACTGAATCATAATACTTAAAGAATCGCAATACTTGAGAATCCCAGTATAAATCAAAATGGTGCCCAACAATTGTGATGATCATGGCAGAAGCCTATCTTCTCAGCCCTACCATACTGCAGGTGTTATGGCCGTTTTCAGCAACAATACTGGTTGCAAAGGAGGAAGAACACTGCAGCTTTTTGTTACAAAATAAAATTGTTAGGTAAGAGAAAGATTTAGAACTCAAATGGTGAGTGGGAGGCAAATGTGCACTCAGAGATGCAGTCAGAGTTTACCACAGAATCTTCTTACACATATTGTAATCATAGTTTCTATTATGCTGCTTGTTGAACTCTTAACCAAGCTAAATAAAGACACAAATAGTACATTTATTATTATATCATTGGGATGTGAATATATGATGACCGGATATGCAGTATTCTCATAAGGGAAACTGTAATGAGACAAAATCTTTAAAGTCAGAGACACTAAACAAAACACTGAGGGCAGCCATCTATACTACAGTGTTCTGCTTCACTGTTACAAGTTGTCTTTAAGATGAACCCACCTCACCTTGACCTTTGTATTATCTAATAAAACTGGTTTATGTTGCAGTTGAAAAATCATGGACAAAAGATGTCAAACCTAATGAATGTGTGAATTTTACTCCAGGCTTCAGTAGCTAATTTACACACAAAGCCACACAACTCTTCTATACCATAGAAGCTAACATGCACACACACACACACAGAAGTGTGTGAACAGCAGACTGACATGAGCTAATCACTTCCTGAAAGGCCAATTAATTTGTTGTTAGTGTTCAATCTCAAGCCCACCAAAGGCCCAAACTCAGGTTGAATTACAACAACATTGTTGCAGCAGTCATTAAAAAGATAGACTCTGTATCCAGCTCTCCTCACACTCCATGCTGAGTGCTAAGAGTCAATACCATTTTAGTGCTGAAGAAATCATTAATCTGCCCTTCTGGCACAGCAAAGAATTATGTGCATGACCATGCATTCAGGGCCTGCTCATCCAAGAGGAAAAAGAAGAAACATAGAGGAAGATTACACTGAGATCGTTTCACTTTTTAATCAGAAACTTATTTGCATAATTTGCATGAAAACATCTGAATCTATGCATTAAGAAAATACGGCAGATATTATATCAATATGAGATACTTGATTCTACAGAAATCTCGAAGCATTTTGATTTACTTTAATTTCTTAATGATTTATTTGAAAAGTGAAGGATTCCTCCATTAAAGAGATGTAACTAAGCTTGTTAATGTGATCACACCACACCCTAAGAATATTTGAGAAGCATGTCGCATGGCATTTAAAAAAAAAAAAACACAGATTAAAAGGATTATACAGCTTATAGGGTTTTCAAAGGTGTTGTTCCTAATCTGCACTTGTTGTATAACTAGTTGGACAGTGACCATCTTATTGTTGGACAATAATGCAAAGTGATGTGCAAAGGATTGAGAAGACAAAAGATGGAGAGCTACATGAGTGTGGGCTGGGCTGATATGAGCATCAGCATGAACAGACATCGACTGCATCGATCAACACTGATGAAGCTTTGATTTAGGGTGAGTCAGCAGGAAAGGGACCACAGGATGAGCAGGAGAGGGAAAGTGAACGAGAGGAATATAGAGGATGGATCAAGGGAAAAATGGGAGAGAAATGAGAGAGAGAAAGAGAGGCAGCCTATCTGGTTGTGTTTGTCAGAGCGAGCTCCAGTGAAACAAGGCGTTGCACTGCAGAGGCTTTATATCTCAAGCTCTCTTTGTTCGTTTCATCCCCTCTTCCTCTTGTTTTCCTCAATCTTATAAGCTCTGAGCTCCTAAAGGGCTGCCACTGCTGAAATATTTACCTATAAAGTGACTCCTTTAGTGCCTTTGCTTTGATTTGTAGCATTTCGGCACTGTTATCAGTGGGGACTTCTGTCACTCACATCCCAAAAGAGGGTAACAAAAAGCTCCGTGAGCAAGGCATAAGAGGCTTTACAGAACCAAAAAAAGACGTGTGCATTCACAATAAAGCTAGAAAAATGTCATTTATTTGATTTGTCAATCATCTGAGTCATTGAAAAGCAAAACACACAAAACATTTGGGACTTCTAGCTCGACAAATTTGGGGATCTGCTGCATTCTTCAACATTTCATATCAAATGTTTTTGTTTTTAATATGTTGATGATAATGATAAAGTATGTTTGGACTACAGCAAACTATGACAGACATAGCAACTAATTGAGAAATGAATATTAATATTTATGTCTTATAGGGGTGGTAAAAATAACAATACAGCAGTATAACAGTCCTCATTCATATTATACAAGTATCAAATAGTTACTACCAAATATTGCTTTTAACTAAAAATGAATTGGTGCTTTAAAATAGTAATGTGCACATTTTGTTGACTTAATGGTTAGATGCCATCACCCTTGCTAGTTGGCACCTGAATCAGGTCAGGTAAACTAGGGAAGCAGCAGTTTCCCATCACAAGCCGAGACTGTTTCCTGCCTAAAGCAACAGTGAACGAGTCTGCCCCCTCTGCTCTATTTCAAAACAGCATGATGCAACGATGGAACAGCCTGCAATTGGCTGTCACGTATGACATGGCAGTTAGCATGCAAAGATAAAAAATGGATTGAAAAATGATAAAAAGACATTCTATATCAGACATATCAGTGTGGATTTAATCTTTAAATAGCCCAAGAAGTCACCAAAGTTCCAAGCTCCCTAGAAAAGCCTACAGGGGCTACAAAGGCATGGATAACGTAAGTAGAACAGCACAATGTCGGGCTTCAACAGTGGAAAAAAGTAAGTGGCTATCATTTATGGTTAAAAAGTTATTTAACTTTGATTCACTAGTGTCTCCTGTGTCATTTACAACATCACTCTCAGTCAACTTTTGTGACCTAGTAACAACAAGCGCTGATGGCTGTGGACACACCCTTATATATCTGTTGAACCATCCAAGGAAAGTAGCCTGCAATGAGCATCGCTACTTCACACCTATTCCCCTGCTAATTTGATTTACTGTGGCACTACCTTATGACTCCTTATAATGGTGCTCATGATATTAACCAGGGTAACATAATATTGCAGGGTAGCAAGATTTGGTAATAATGTGTGATTGTGATTATACTTGAAAATATTGTAATTTGCAGTGGTGGACCATTTAATACATCAGTGTCTTCTTTGGAATCCCTTTTAAAAACATATCTTTATCGGAGCCTTCTTGTGAATTGTGTATTATCAAAGACCCCTTGTCTATATGACTGTTTTCCATTGGTCAAGGTTTTTGATATTTTATTCCATTTTTCCTTCCTTTGTATTCTTCTATTTGGTCTGTCAAACTTATTACTACTGCTTGTTGTATTCTTTTTATTTTTAAATCAACGATTCTTTTTCTAGTTTATAAATAAACATTTATTTTTTTTTAATCATTATTATACACAGATGGTGTAAGGAGTCAAAATACCTGTTGATCATGGAAAATGCAGAGAATAATGATAGTTTTGAAGTGTTATTCTCAACTGAAAACACACAAACATGAACAAGCACTTAAAATACAGCACTGCTTTCAAAATGACTTAATATTTTCCAAAAAATATGTTTTTTTTCAATAAAGTGCAAATGCAGTGATACTATTGTAAACTTGGAGGCCTTTCTGCATCCATTTTCGTAAACCTTCAAAGTACTACTTAATACAAAAATAACTGCAACTTTTATACAGTTATGTAATTTCACAGCCTGACGATTGCGATTGCAATAGATCAATATTGTTGGCCAATGAATAAACTGAATGCAGGAATTTAAAGAATACAACCACATACCTGATGAAACCTGCACTTTACCTTTCAAACGGCCTTTTATATTCCTCAGTTAATCAGATTTCACGATGTACAATCATATAATTGTCTTCCAAAGTGTCAGTGATCACAGAACGCCTGCATTGTGATATTACCATACCAGATCACACGGTATCATGACTTACACGGAAATCTCTTCTCATCTGTAACGTGAATTGTTCTAGTTGCAACCCCAAGGGTAAACATACTGTATGAGTTATACAGTCTTAAATTGCTGAATAAAGGTTAGTTTACCACAACATGGCCTGTTCTGATACCATCATAGCAGAGCACAAACACTCTCTTTTCGATTATATAGTCTCTGTGTGTGTGTGTCTGCATTAACCAACTCCAACGATAAGCAATACTCGTCCTACGCATGCACACACTCACACATCACTCAGAAGGGAAGTAATGACTCATGACTAAGAACATTCTGTTATGTCAACAGAGAGAAACTAATACACTTTAGCAAATGAGACTCACACTCCCACAGTATAAAAACACACCTGAGACTCCCTGGTGTTGGAGCGTTTCAGTAAAGACTCTCTCTCTCTTGCTCTCTCTCTCATTCATTTTTAAGTCAAAGTGAAACATCAGCCCCGAAGTCTTTAGGAGCTGCTTGACACCCACAACTTTGTTTAGAAAAATATGACTGTTAAACAGTCCATGCAGGTTTCAATCAAACACATTTTTTCCCACCTAAGTCTCATGGGAAACAGGTAGCTGATTGGATTACCAGGAATGCTGTTGCACAAAGGACAATGTAGGGAGGGACTGGATCGGCACACTGGAGACTGTGTGAAGGTTTCTCAATGAAACCCATTTTACACACACAGGAAACCCCAAGAGGCCTAAAAGTGCGTGGGTCTGTTTATTCTGGAATAATTTTCTAACTCTGAGGGAGGACAAAACACCTGATAAGCTCAAACCCAAGGACTTTGCTTAACTTGGTTTATTTGATGGTGCTTTTTGGGGGGGATAAATGAGCATTCAGAGACAAGACTAACCTCTGGATTAGGATGAAGACGTACAGGAAAGGGTTAAAGCAAGGTAGTGTGGACATTTAAGGTTAAGAAATAATTTCTACCTGTTGAGATTGGGCGTGTTTGAACTGTTGGCCTGTTCAACAAGGACAACTTGAAATACACCCTTTTATTAAAAGTCATTACAGTGTCCTTCTGTGTTGTCAGGTGTTCTAGTGTGTTTGAATCAATGAGTGAAAGTATCTTAACATCAACAGAATTCTTGAGAACACAACGAGGCAATTTAGCTCCATTAATTGTTAATTACAGAGCTGCATGCAAAGCAATCACAGTATACTGCTGACAGCTCGTGGTACACAGTAATTGTGGGCAAGTGTGTGTGTCACTGTTATGATTACTGATTGTAGGAGACACAAAGTCAATGTTAAACTAAAGAGCTGCTCTATTTTATTATCCCTGTGTGCAATCCTTGAAAAATAGGTGAGAAATGAAATGTTTATGCAAAGAAACGCTAGAAATCAACATTAAGGTGCCCTCTATTTGGCTGTCATATTATCAATAAAGCACTAAAAAACCAAACAAAAAAAAAGAATTGCTAATCAAATACGACACAAAATAATCAGGTCATAATAAAGAGTGATCGACAGAAACTCGAATGCAACAGGTGTGTGTGTGGCGGGGTGAAAGTTACCTTGCACTCAAGGTGTCAACTAACTTTTGAACTTGCACTCTTTCAGTAACCTTGCAAAGCAGATGGATACGCCTGCTTCCTTGTATTTCACTGGCGATTCCATCTTGCAAAGCTCCCATCTGAACCGTTTGGGCCCGGTTAGGAAGTGACAGGACCAATCAGGACGAGGGGCAGTACTTTCAGGCGCAGCAGAGTCGTGACGTAAACAAGCAGCAGCAAGAGCTGGTGCAGTTATGGAGGAAGAGATTAGCGTGGATACTGCTAAAGCGCCAGTTTTATCAGAACTTGCTGACATTTCTTTGTTAAAAGAAGAACAAAGAACAGCAGTGTATTGTTTTCTTTTTAAAAACTACAAAAGTCGAGTACTTACAGTGCCTAACAAATTTATTAGACCACCCTAACCCTTACCAAAGTAAGGTTTATGCCACAGCTGCCCTAAATTAACAGCATTGGTAATTACCAAAATCATTTTTTATGTTTCTGCAATGGTTAATACACCAATATGTAGAAGCTCTTTAGCCCAAATGATATTTTTAATGCTAAAATATAATTATTATTGTTATCCATGAATTTTCAAGTTTACTGATTTACAAAAACTGAAAAAATAGTAAAGCACATTAATATTTCTTGATTAATATGTCAAATTATAGTTATTTACTTGCATTCCTGAACTGAAAAATGAGTTTTAGTGGTTGAATGTTATGCTTGATTAATTTCTGACTAATCAGAGAAGCCCAGTGAGCCGGCTCAAATTTGGGTGAATTCAGTTTGAAATTCCTCATTAATGTGGAGTAAAATTTGGAGAGCTCACTAAAATGAAAGAGTCCGCATTAAAGCACTTCATGATGCTGGATGGTCTTTGAGACAAATATGACAGGTAGTCTAATAAATTTGTTAAGCACTGTAGCTCGTGTCTATAGTCGCCATGTTTCGCGTTATTCCTCAGTAGCTGCGCATGCACAGCTTGATAGCAGCTACGTCACGTGTTTTGTTGCTCTGATTGGCCCGTAGAGATGTGACAGACAGAACGTTCATCTAATCACCCTCTGAGTTTTTTTCAAAGCCTCTGCCTTTTCCCAAACGTTTCCTACTGAAGCTTTCCCAGATGGATGTGTGAAACACATCCATCTGCCGTGTCAGGTTACTCTTTCAGTTTGTTTAGATGAAAACACAATCCTGCTTAACATCAAAATAAGGAAGTCAGACCAGGGTCTCAAATCTTCTATTTATTAGTCCTTTCTCACAAACTCAAAACTCTACAGTGAATTTTTCCAGCCAGTCCCTATTTTCTATGATTAGTCAGGGTCACCTAATGTAAAAACCCAGCTGGTAATATTCATGAATATTCACCACAAGCGAGTGGGACAGTTTGGTAATGTTTATGAATTACTATGGCACTACCTCCATGCAGGTTAATCGAAGAAGAAGGTCTAATCCTGATGTTTTGTCTTTTTGTGTTTGTCTACAGAGCTGTGCATGGCATTCTTATGTTAAAGAACCTATTAAGAGACATGACACCAGCACGGCACTGAGGTTTGCTGGTCATCCCTTGTACAAGACAAAACTAAAAGATACGTAGCCATGCTGTTACTCCAAATCTTTGGGAACCATCTCCCACTGGAGCTGAGAACTGCTGAAACTGTGAACATTTTTAAAGGCAGTTGAAGACCCATCTGTTTAGACTTGCCTTGGTTTGTCCTGTCCATGTAACTGTCTTCTATGGTGTTTTTGATGTGGTACCATCTTGAATCTGCTCAACTGTACAACACTTTGGCACAAGACAGTGTGTTTTCCTATATATACTTTGATAGTACATCCTCAATGAAGGCAAGGTGAGGCAGAGCAGGACAAAGGCAAGAAGACAGGATTTGATGCCTGTATTGGACATCCTACTCATGATAGCCCTTGTGATAATATTCATGCTCAGTTCTGGAGTCTCAGAACCTTGGTGCTTTCTGGCAGTAGGAAAAGTCAAGACAAGATGAGTTGAGCCAGCACCACAAAGTAGAAGAGTATGGGTAGTCAGTATGTATGCACACCCTCCCCCCCAAGATTTTTTTTTCACCTTTACTGTAAAAAGATAGGATAGTAGATAGAGCTGGAAAGCGGGTGGAGTGGAGAGTGGAGAGTGATATGTGGCGAAAGAGCCACATGGCCACAAGCCGAACTTGGACCTGGGCCACCCGCGTGCATGGGGAAGTTAACCACTAGGCTATCTGCTGTGTTTTTTTCCAGCATATTTTCAGCTATTTTGTTGATACCACATCACAGCAGTATTTTTCATGATTTCAGATTATTTTGCAACACCTTGTATTTTTGTGTTGTTTTTTTTTTCCAGTTGTGACTGCTAACTTCTTAAAAGTGTGAAAAAAATATATTTTTCTTCCCACAAAAAAGCATTACATTAAATCATGTTTTACTGCTGTACCCAATGATTGGCATCATTTCTGATAAATCTTAAGCCTGGAAACAAAACAAATCATTCCTTACTTCGTAAAACCGTCATGGTAGGTAAATATTCTTTCTTAGAAGCTTGAACCTGGAAATTCATGTTCCTACCTGACCAGAATTTACCAACAATCAAACTTTGCTATCTGGTTCCTGCAGTTTCTCATGGATAATAATCACTCATATTATCATTGCATGAAGAGAAGTTGGACTCATCCTAGTGGAAAAGCACAACACCATGACTCACCCTTACCAGCTTAACAACTCTCTGTCTCACTCATTGTATAAGTCTGCCGTCTTTAAGCCAGAGTGTGTTGTGTGATCGTCAACTCTGAGGGCATCAAACTCATGTTCAGTGATAGAAAAGAAAGCTCCTCGCTGTTTCTCTTAAACAAAGTGCATTGTCTTCCTCTTAAGCGACTGTTCTGCGTCTTTGTTGCTCATGTCTGCTGAATGGGGACATTTCACTGGCAGACCCTCAGCAGGTGGGCAGGCCCCTCTCTGCCTCTTGTCAGCTGTTGCACTTGAGGACTGTGATTTGAATTTTGCTTTCTCTGTAGAAACAACTTATTTATTTATTTTCCTAAAGAAAAAAATAAAGAGCTCCTCTGTGAAAGACAATATTTCGCTTCAAAATGACACTGTCAGACTGGAGGGTGTGAGTGTTTTTTATTTAAGCTGAAAATTTGTCCTGTCTGCAGATTATTCCTTCTTCTCTCTCAGTTTCAATGCATTAAAAAGCACAAAAGAAGTCACAGAAAGGAGTGACAGTTTTACCTGGTACGGATTAGCCTCCATTCATCCAGTACAGCTCAGCACTGCATGCTAATCTAGTTATTCTAGTCCTGGTGTGCACACTGAGCACGGACAGAAACACTTGGCTCAAAGTCAATCTCATTAAAGTAAAAAATTAAAGTAATAGTCAAAGCAAATCATTTAATGATATTTCCAATGGGAGAATGATTGAAATGGACAACAAAAGTCTGTCAGGTTTGTTTGGATCCTGGGACAATTACTAAAGAAAATCATCCTGGCTGAAGAAGAGTAAATCTCATTATGTAATGTCCAGTCACAGATCAGGAGTATTCAAAACCACGGTACAGTCTGACGTCACTGGTTGCTACTGAGCACCCCATAATACAAACGAAACTCACCCTGTGTTTCTATTTTTGGACTAATGAATGAATATATAAATGGTGCACAAAGTACAGATGTTATTAAGTTGTACTGTAGAAGGCACACTGCATTCATGGTTTCTTTAATTGATCTTACAATTATAGCTTTTTTATTGCTTATTGTAATATGATTTATAACATTTAAAGCAAAGTAGTTAGAACTTTATTACATTTCTTTTGATGCTTTATTTTGTTCAAACCTTGAAATGTGCAAATAATGTCCACAGTATCTATATTTTTTAGTTTAGTGTTTTTATGCTATAAACCCCTTTCTTTCAACTGATCTATGAATAAACAGAGTGAAGCATGGTAGCTTAAATGGCAGTTAAAATGCGCAAAGCTGTCAAAAGATTTAAAAACAATGGATTTTTATTATTTAAGGTGTTGAAAACACCTGAAAACTGTAACTATGATGGCCTACACTGTCTCATTTTCATGTTCAATGTAGTTCACCCCAGTCCTGATAGACACAAAACCTGTTGTTTTACCAGTATACCCCTATCTCTAACTCATGCTATATGTTTATTATTTCCTGCATGTTTATTTTGATCACACCACCTCCACTTACTGCTCTCCAGCTTTCTAATTAATCCCATTAACATCAGAGATGTTGGACCTAAGCAGAGCCAGCAATGACTGATACAAGGAGAGAAGGGGCACTGGAAGCAGAACTGACAGGACGGTGCATTGATGACACAGAGGCCAACAGCTGATAGACACAGACACAGACGAGGAAGCTGTGAGGCAGGGTCAACTGCATGCAACACACACACACCCATTTAAACACAAACTAGGCGACAATAGGCTCTACAAAACCCCCTTTTTTAACCCGCCGCCCCCCCACCTCTTCTTTAGCTCCAAACTATCTCCTATCTCTTCCTAAAGCCTCACGTCTTACTATGGAGTCCTGTCTCTGTATTGTTCTCATTCTGTCAAAAATAATCTTTCATCAGCCCCGTTTTCCAGCCGGGTGGGTGCAGTCTGGTTGCTTACCCCGTTTACTAGTGAGGAGGGGAGTCCATGGTCAGCAGTCCCCCTCGTTCCACCAGCCAAGCCCTCATCCACTGAAGTCATCCACTCTCCCCGTTCACCAGGGCTAAGTCCGCTGTCTGTGCTCTCACACACGCAGAGAAAATTGCACACACAACACAGGTGTTCCCTTCAAAGGCAAGAGGAGGAGGAGGAGGAAGCGCCGGGATAGTCCAAAGGGTGAGTCCCTGTTAGTGGTATAATCCAAAGAGAGGCAGGATGTATCGTTCACTTTAAAACACGGCACCGGCTGCCTCTCTCTCTCTTTCTCTCTCTGTATCAGACACACACACTCACAAACACACACACAGAAACACAAGCACAGACTCTGGATCTCACACTCTCTCTCTGACTGCTTCACCGGCTGACTTGCATTCACAGTGAGAGCTCAGATCAGGCAACAGTTGTTGAATTCATAGTCCCTCCTCCCCCCCTTCCCTCCTACCCCTTTGCGGGTGGTTGCTTAGCAACTAGCTTCTGTGGGCGGGGCTTGTGAGAGTCCTCACATTGCTGCACACTCTGCTCTCGGCTGCCGCCCACTCAGGCTATATTTGCATATGAAGTCCTGCCTGCCTCTTCCCTGCTGTAGAAGAGGCCACAGCCTGTGTGGGCTGAGGAGAGGGGGAGAGGGAGGGGATTGTTGTCACTTTAACCCAAACAGTTTGTCTTCAGTGATGCAGCACATTTAACAAGGCTGGTCAAAAAGAAAAGACATATACAATGGACTGGAGCAAAGGGGGGAGGAGGCATTAGACAGAAGGTGAGAGGTTATAGCAAAGTAGCTGGAGGCATATGCTGGTTCCCTTTTCACTCTGCTAAAACTCTTAAAAGAATTCATATTATCACTTTCACCTCAAACATGTTCTTTAAAAACAGATATAAACACCAATTTATCTGTGTCACATTGCATACAGGTGAAACAATCTATCAGTTAACCTATAGGTCACTCATGAACCTGTCATGATTATCTGACAACCATACAGCTCATGGGAGCAACTGTTAACCTTTTTGGGCCATATTAGCAGTAAATTACATGTAAGACTTTACTTCTAATTTTCTATGTTTTCAGTGTGATTATCAACTAGACATGACAACCTTTAAGTACTTACGGAATAATGCATCAGTGTAGAAACTTAAAATAGTGGTCAACAAGAAACATATCAACTTTTTCAATGATCTGTCAATCTAAAAAAGGTATGCAAAAACTCTGCATGAAATATCCCTGTGCACTATGAGCATGTTTTGATTTTCATAGTATAAGTAATAATTATAACTAATAATCAATATGTGACTAAAGTGTAGCTTTAAGCTTTATTACCGCAAGTTAAACCCCTTATAGGATCTCCAGACCCTTTTATCTGCTTCATTTGCCTTGAAAAAGAAGGGCCACATCTGGACACATCAAACTGCTCGTCAGTTATTTGTCAAAAAAAGACTTTCAAGCTCTTGATAACAGAGATTCTCTGAATAAAATTGCTCTAATTCCCAAATGGTAAAAGCCATTTTTAAAAACTCCTTAGATAAAAGCTCAGAGACTACACTTTAGTCTAGCATTGTTCCAAAAATAAAAAAAAAATGTGGGTATTGGTATTGGACGAGTAGACATGTTCCACTGATCCAATACAGTTTGTTTAAAACCCTTCCAGACCAGCATTCTTGTATACAACAAGTATCACACGTTATAAAAACTTGAATAAATTTTGAACCATAACTCGTAGTCTCTTATGTTTTTTCCTCTTGAAACTAGCTGTTGTGCCATTCCACTGATGCTATCCATGCTTTTGTGGACTGTAACAAAGCGTTTCTAGGGAGCCTGGAACTAGGGTGACCTTTAAATGACTTTAAAGATTAAATCCACACCAGCAGATCTGATACTGTACGCCTTTTTAGCCATATTGAAATCTATTTTCAATCATTTATTGCCATTAGCTCTAATGCTACCAGCCTTATTGTTTGCCCAATACTCTGTGAAGGGCAGTCAACCAATAGCAGGTTGCTCCATCATCACATCATGCTGTGTCAAACTGCACATGCTCATACAGGCAGTTCACTATGTAGACAGTCTGATAGCTCATGATGGAGAGACAGGATGTTGATTCTTTAAAATTTTAAATCCATTGTTGTGGTGAATAGAAGCAAAATGATAAAAACTGTGCTGCTGTCCAGATACTTATTAACCTCACTTTACATGACTTCAGCATAGAGCTGGGCAATTAATAGTGTTTCAATTACAAGTACAATTTTGGTGTCCTACAATCATGAAGCAAGATAATTGTCACTGAACATAACTGTGCCACATGCTGTGTTATGTTTGTCTTATCCATAGGTTTTGTCTCTACAAATCACTTATCCTCCTTATTCCTGGGGGTCTTCTGTAGCTCCAAATGTGGGTGGAACTTCCAGTACAGTAATGATAATAACAAAAAACATTTTCCCAATGACCAACAAAAATGCCTTAGCCTTATATTACCTGTAACGACAGGTAGCTGTTGCTCTGTTTGTTGTATTAATCATTATATAAACCTGAATATGTGTCTTTCCCAACAATGTTTTTAACAAGCTGTTCACTTGCATGATAGAAGTGATTCTTTTAATATTAAAAAGGGGGTATTATACTTTTCAGATTTTTAAAACATAATGTGGCAGGGTGAAGTTTCTCCCCCCTCTCTCTGCCCTCAGTGCCGTGAGGCTGCAGGTGATTATCCAATTGGCACCTTTGATTGCGAGGCGGCGCAGCGCTGCATAAAGCAGTGTGGCTGTGCCGTACCTCGGATGTGCTTCCTGGAGACAGACTTCCACGTTGTTTGGCGCGGTGTGGTGCTGCTGGCGTGCCCACGGTCAGCGTGGCTTCCTTGGGTGCCGTTTCTTTGAATGTCTGCTGTTAGCGTAAGGTAAGGCCCCTCGGCAATTTCTTTGTGGCACATTTTAAAGCATGCGTAACTGGCATTATATCTGCCTCCACTCTCTCACATTGCAGTGGGCTGGCATGTCTGTCTGACCTGGTGAGACCTAGAGAGGCTGTGAGTGGCGCTGGGTTTTCGCCTTTCTGTGGCTTTTTCTGAGGTAGGCTGCTCATTTTCTCTCTTTTTATTGTGTTGAGATTTGGCCATAACTCTAAAACTGATTTGTTTGGTCTCTGGCTGTTTGTAGTAACGTGCTGTGGCTCTGCAGCTCTGCAGCTGCGCCTCCATTTATTGAGATTCAGCACTTCTCTTCCTGGTATGTTTTGAAAATGTACTTATTCCTTGTCAATCGGAGTTCATGTGAAATGTCCTGGGGTAATTATGTATATCTGTAATAACATTATACAGTAATAACATTTGTGTTAATTTACTCATTTAAATTCTACTGTTTTGGTTTGTTTCTTTTGGGATTGAGTTTATTATTCCCCCTTGGGTTTAATTGTGTGTGTGTGAGTGTGAATGCTATAGATATTTTAAAGGTACAGTAACTATATTGTGGACCCTTGTGTTGATTGCTGTTTTCTTCCCCTGGACAGGCACTGTTGGGCAGGCGGCTGGACGATTCCCCAGTGGTGGTCCCTTCACAGCCCTGTATAGTAGTGCACTTGGGTGTTAATTCAGATGGTGTGTGGTTTTCAAGTGTGGTGATAACTCCAGTACCCCTTTCCTTCCCCCTTATTGAGTCCTCGCCCCCAGTAAGCCTTCAGCCCTGCTCCCTTAATTCTAGCCCAAAACAGCTAATTTATTGGGCCGCTTGGACAGTGCAACTTATTTTTGATAGAAAGACTTTTATGGACAATTGCTATTTTAAATATTGATATTGTTTAATAAAGTTTGTCAATTCTTTGGAACACTTACGTCTCTGTCCTGATGAGTAACAAACCTGTGTGACCTTTTACTACTGAGTGTAATAGGTGCTCTTTTAGGTAATGTCCTGGGGGTGAAACTCCCCTAAGTGGCGTTGTTGGACAAAACTAAAATTAACTTCCAGGTAAAAGTATTCTTAAATATAACCACTTTAAGAATAAACCAAATCCCAAAAATAAGACTAATTTAAAACATAAAGTTATTCTACAATAAAACTAAATATAAAGCAAAAATTAAACATGTACTAAAGCCCACCCCGCCACAATGAATATAAAGTCACAATGCTGGTCGTCCATACTTCACGTATGCAAATTTTAAAACTGCAAGATAAACATATGTGGCAGTTATCTTGGAATTAGAGTGTAAACTGATGAAAACGGTTTGATGGGAATCTTTCCGAGACCTTCCCGAGACGAGACTTCGATGGAGCGAACAGATGAGATTGCAATAGGATCTCCTGACTGGTTCGTCCGTGCTGCTGGCAAAGCGGAACAGACCGCCCCTACATCAAAGTCATTTAGTAACACAGTAATTAAACACTTACCAAACAGATATGTCCTTCTCTACCCTTTGCTGCTGCTGGTTTTCTTACCCCTCCCTCTCCAAACTATCAGGGTCAGACTCCGGGTCTAACATGTCAGTCGGACCGGTTCATTTAAAGTTTACACGTACTAGCATAACATTATAGCCACACTGGGGGCAGGCACAAAACACTCCACTGAGTCCTGCCACTGGCCAGCCTCCGAAAAATCGGCCAATCAGAGGAAAGGAGGTTGGGGGGGGGGGGGGGGTAAGAGAGACAGTGAAAACGAAGTATTTCAGACAGAGGTTAAAATAAGGGTTTTTCAGGATGCCAGTGTAAGAAACATGAGGAGTTTTTTGAGCTGTAAATCATGCAAAGCTACTATGAGGGTATCAGAGAGATGGTGAAAAGCTTTGAAAAAAGGCATAATACCCTCACTTTAATCCAATATTAATACTTAATACAGAATTTGAGATTAACTGAGCTTAAGAGTTGACCAAGTGAGTCACTGATATAAATATAATTCACACATTTAAAGAGGGACTAGTCAGTACAAAAAGAAAAAAAAAAGCTCTACATCTTCTCAGAAGTATATAAGGTTGTGTGCCACCTCCTTTAACAAAATGAGATCGTCCCTATTACTATGCAAATATTGATATGAAGCTAATAAAGTGTACCTTATCGCGCGCAATTTCATCCTTTTTTTCCTCTTCAGTAGAAGGTGGAGAAAAGATTATATTATCCCACTTAAGGATAACAGATGACGTTTACATACTTTAATCTCCAAATTGTTTCAATATAATCAGGATTTAAATCCCGTTACTATAAAAACTTCCAGCCTGACAGAAAGGACCAGAAGTGGTACCCACATTTCTTGCAAAGTATCATGGGAGCTAGGAATAGAGTGGATGGAATCATACAAAAGGACCTGCTGATAAATATGCAGGCAAAACTATCTGAATTCTTTAACAGATACTTGAGAAAAACTACATTCTTGAATCTTTTCTCCATAATATTTTAGGAGTGCAATGCCCCTGATTATAAAAAAAAAAAATTTCACAACCTAAACTCTTTCTGCCCTGAGCTAACAGAATAGAACAAGAATAATTCCTCAGCAAGTCTACAGAAGTTGAAAATAGAAGTAGGGAAATCTTCTTGGAGTGACCTCTCAAGGATGTTTACCATCATTCCTCTTTCAGTCTTATCTCAGCTCTGATGTCTGCAGGGTTTCTCAGTCATCTTCAGCTGACACTCTGTGCTGCACTCTCCAACTGTATCTTTGAAATTGTTCCTATTATTCCAGTTAGAGGTAGGCTAGAGTCTCTTATCCGAGTCAGAGAAACAAAAAATAAAAAACAGACAAAAAAAAGCAAGTGCTGAGGAGCCTGGCTTTCTAAATATAGCTACATAAAAAGGAGGGACTATTGGGTTTTTCTAGTTGTTTGAGGTGTCAGTCCTACAGTCATTAAGCTCTTTTCCATTCACAATTGAAGTATGATGTTATATCAATGAAAAGGACACTACTTCAGCGTACATTTAACGAATTTCACAACTCCTCTGAGCCACAACTGAAGTGTTAACAATATGCACATCGCTATGATAAGGCAGCAGTGCACACTGACTTAGGTGTTAGATTGCAGCATGAGCAAATATTTAAATATCCGTGTACATGAGAATAAGTCTTCTACAAGGATGACTAGATGACCTGGTTTCAGCTGTGCTACATGCATGCTTTTATTTTAAGACACATCACTACATTTCATGTCAACTATTGAGCTCTCTGTATTTGGTAAGAAGCACGCTTATCACGCAAATTATGTTTTCATTTCAAAATACATTAATGATATACATCAATGCTTTATTATATATTATTATATTAAGATCATTTAAGGTGGCTTCCTCTATTCTGGGTAGTATACAGGCCCAAATATCTTATATGATCCCTTCCCTTCCTTTAAAATTCCTTCCTTCCATTCATTCATCCTTTGATCCTTCAGTCCTTACTACCATCCTTTCTTTGATCCTTCCATCCATCCCTCCTTCCATCATCCACTTTGTCCTTCCTCTTGTATTGTGTATGCAATGTACTTAAAAGTACCTACCTCAAAATGTTATAGATTATTCATCTACTTAAAACTGATCGGATATATAGCTGTTCTATATTTCTGCTTTATTTTGCCTGCGTGAACAAGCTGCTATAACAATAAGCTCTGTCTTGATATAACAATCCAAGAACTTCCCTGACTCCTATATTGTCATTGTCCTACTTAGATTTGAAGGGCCTGTCCCCCACGCTGTACAGACATGAATCACACTCTACTGCCCCCAGAATAAACTCCCTCTGATCCCTGAGCTACTTCAAAGAGAAGAATGGTAGCATTAGGTAGCTTTTCTCTTTTGTGCTACTTGTTTTTCTTTTTTTTCAAAATCCAGTACCATTGTATCAGTACCATTGTGTTCGTCTGCCTTAGGACTGCCTTCTCCAAACATTTGAATTGATAATTTTCAACCTTATCTACCCACGACTCCTTTATTGTTCTGATAAAACCTCATGGTTTCTTGTTGTTTGACGTCTTGCTTCAGCTGGTAAAGTATTTCATCACGCCTCATCACTCACGTCTAATTTTGGTGTATTGACTCAGCAGCTTCTGGCAAGAGCTGGCTTTATTTTAGCCAGAACATGCTCCTTAAATAACAAGGGACAATGTCAGAGAACTTATTACCTTCTTGCTATCTCTTGTTGCCATATTCTCGGTGCTTCAGTGTTAATTTCATGACTCACACTCTGCTTGCTGCTCCTGCTCCTGATGCTTGATGAGAGCAGCTCTAAGCTGATGGGGTGATGAGGGAGAGAGAGAGAGCTGGTGAGAGAGATGAAGAGGAGGAAAGAGAGATGATGCCAAATAAAAGCTAATTATGTGGAAAGGAATGCACTCTTCTTGTAGTCTCCTTTCTTGCTCGCTCATTCTCGCTCTCCTTCTCCGTCACTTCTCAAGGATGTTGGCCCGAGCTCAGCCAATAGCCTTAGGCTATTTGTTTATGTGCAATTTGTTCAAAGGCTGGCCTCTTTCCCCCTTTTCAAAGAAGCCATTTACAATTCTATTCATGTCTACCTGCCTCATTCAGACAGCAACACATAGTTATGGAACAAGGGCCGAGGTTTCACAGAGTGTTAACAAAGTTATGTTAATGCTATTCAGAGAGGGGAAGACATTATTGCAATTCTTTCTGTAGGAGGCAAAGAGGAGGTTGAAGACCTACATAAGACTCCTCATTGATGAATGGATGCGGAGTAAAACACACAGATACACTGGTAAATCATGCACTAACAGTGGCGTTAAAAACACAAACCTAACAAATGTGTGTGTTGCAGAGTTCAGCTGAAACAGCTCTGTGGGGATTCTCTGCTGGGGTTCGCAATGCAGCAAGACGAATGATAGAGAGGACAAGGGTGGGGGGAGAGATAGATGGAGAGAGAGAGAGGGAGAGAGAGAGGGGGAGACCCTGCAGACTAAAAAAGAGAGAGGGGTGGAGAGCAGAAAGAGCTTTAAAGAAATAAACGAGGCAGGGATGCTCTTCAGGGGGCAGTGGGTTGGTAGGCTGCTTATTTAGGCCAAGTGCTGCGAATGCCAACAACTCTGCAGCTTCGGTAGATACACACACACTTTTTAAAAAGCCAGACAGAAGTTGTGACACTTGCAAATAATTTGCATGTGCTATAAGCATATGTTCATGCACTGCCTCGTGTGATCTTACTGGTTTGTTTGACCGTGTTGTCATTTACAACTTAACCTTGTTTCGGACCATTTGGCCAGCACTCTGCGCCATTTGTCTTTTAGCTGCTCAGTCCCACAGCCTTTGTTTTCACTGCTGCACGCTGCCGCTGATTCTAAGGCCTGACAAATTCCTTTGACTCTCCGGTCTGCAATAATTCCTATAAACCTGGTCTGAAAAGGGAATCAGATAAATGGAACTGAAGTGTCGCATTTTGGAGAGGGTTAAGTTTTAGAAGAGTATTTTTAACGCAGAGATCTCCTAGAGAGTGTGACATCTGCCAACATTTAAAAACTAATGGCACAACTTTCTGTGATTCCTTAAGATGACAACAAAAGCAGTGGAAGCTCTGAGAGGATGGGGTCATATAAAGTTTGAGTGAGCAACAAAGAGAGTGAAACTGAAAGTCCCAAAATCTGCAGCATCGTTTCTTTCAAGCTCTCTGGTGTTAACAGAAAAATTAGATCATGAATAAATGAGTCTGAGTATGTGTGATAGAAAAGTGAAGAACTTGACTAGAGGAGAACACGAAACACAAGCATCAGCTGGGAGAAATAAAAAATACATGCATGCATCGTGAAAATTTAAATGTGTCATACTACCTCTACAATGCATCAGGATGCAAAACACATGTACACATAGCCTGATGGATAAACCCTGCAGAAACACTATGATATGAATACAGGAATATTGTTAGTGTTCTACATCACTGGCTATATATAACAGTTTTTTTGAGAAAATGTAAAGGAAATGTAAAGGAAAACAGGATTGCTTAACATAACGTAACCAGAATACTGCAGACTGAGCCTTATGCTACTAAGCAGGCCAAACACATCTATCTGCCCATGTATGTGGCTGCAGTATGAGTGAAACCAGGCTACTGGGTTAGTCCTGCCTGCAGGGAAAACTTGCACATGAAAATGTAGAGGTATTGATTTCTGTTCACATGAGACTGTATCCGCTTGTAATGTGCACTGTATCAGTAACAAATGACAAAGGAGTGGCCTGAGATCTGAACTCCAGTGAGAGACAACAGAACGCACTAACGCGCTGCCCCCTCCCCAAAAAAAGACCCACAACTTTTACAGCAATAGTCTGAATGCAGTGATGATGTAAAATGTTGCACACGTTTTCATATTTTAAGATTAAAGATTTAAGAACAAAGTTCTGTTTGCTTTTAAGCCAAACCTTTAAGCTTTGAACTCACCAACAGGCTTTTCTTTTTAAGTCTGTGCGACACAGATCAGAGGGCCAAGTTGTTTCATCTGAACAATTTGTTGGCTCTCTGACTGGTCCGCTGACCAACCAATCAGAGAGCCCTCTCTCATAGCAACAGTTTCTGGGCTACTTCTGGCCATAGACATAATATACATAGATGCCTCATTGACTGTGTTTGCCCACTGCAGTGATACGCCAACGTGTCCACCATATTGCCAGAGGCAAGACTGTTCCATAAACAAATGCAAGTATATGAAAGAAGAAGGGTTTT
Source organism: Cheilinus undulatus (assembly GCF_018320785.1). Classification (NCBI taxonomy): domain Eukaryota; kingdom Metazoa; phylum Chordata; class Actinopteri; order Labriformes; family Labridae; genus Cheilinus; species Cheilinus undulatus. The sequence goes on along the minus strand of NC_054868.1, from coordinate 31,329,041 downwards.
CTGATTAAAAAACTCACACATTTACATTTAAGTTATGTTAATGAGTTGTTTGTATATATAGTGGTTTACAGGTATAATTTTTTGTTAATCAAATCATTCAGAACTGCTATTAGAGAGTCAAAAAATGTAGATGATTCGAGTATTAATATAGTGCAACAGGAGGTGCATCTATGTTTCTTGCTTTTCTGAACTTAAATGACACAAACATGCTCATAGTAAATTAGTAAATTATTATTTTCACAATAATGTACCATCCATGGTTAAGTTACTATATATATATATATATATATATATATATATATATATCTATATATATATCTTAATAATAATAATAATAATAATCTTTATCTACACAGTTACGTTGTTTATTTGGATACTTTATTCTTTCTCTATGATACGTTTACATAAAATCTTACAACGTTAGGGAAATTGGCTCTCAATGTGTTGTTATTCTAGCCAAATACTTTGAAAAAAAACAAAAAACTGTTTAACTTACCCATGAAATATTATTCAACACGATCATGTCTCTTCTGTGCATCTATTGGTGCAGCCCCGGGCAGCACAGGAGCGAGGCATCTTGCCCAGGAATGCCTCTGGCAAAATGGTCAATGCAGCGTCTATGTATATTGTGTCTATGCTTCTGGCTAAACAAACTTTTACCAAGTATTTTCACTGCGTCGTAGTGAAATTAGTTACTTTAACGTGGTCAAAGATGTGCTTTAGGTGTCTGTAAGAACGACTCCAAATTTTCACCTGAAGTATTTTCCACCCCGTTTCCTGAACCAGAGGTAAATTATGAAAAGCACTTCTTTTAAGTCAACCTTGTGGACGCTCACACTGAAATTCACAAAAAATACCAAGATACGCTCAAAGATTAGAGAAAAAATTAGAATTTTGATTTGATATTGCAAGTAACATTTGAATAATGTCATGTTAGCTAAGTAGTTTCATCCCACTGTACTTTTACATTTATTCTATCATTAAGTATCAGTAAGTTTTTTTAATCTTGTTTTTTTCTCAGCAAATTGTCTGAGTCATTTGGATTTAAAAAATTAAGTATATACATCTAGAGTTACATAAAACTAGACAAATTTAAACAAACAAGCAAATGTTAGGAAGTCATTTATCATGCATATTAATCAAGGTTCTCTTCTATGTTGCAAAAAATAAAAAAATGAAATTGAAGAAAGTGGATGTTATTGATATTTCTTCATAATATATCTAATAATTACACCTATTTCAAGCTTATTTTTATCCAGATTTCTCAGATGAAATTAGCTCAAAATAAGTGTTGTTAGATTTTTTATTGAACATTTCTGAGTTGCTTAGATTTCAGTTTTTGCAATAGGTAAACATAAGCTGTGATGAGATGATGTTAATCTAGACTCAAAGCTATGGTCAAGCTTGATTTGCCTATAAAGTATAAGTTTTTCTAACAACTAACATTGAAAGTTTATGATTTTAAATAAGATTTTTGTTGTAATGGGATTTCATGTTGGTCTTCTCAGTTTTTAAATAAAAAGTATCAGATCATGGGTAAAAAGAGACATAAACAACACAGTCTCCTGTGTGAGCATGCTGAGCAGCTCAGGCTAACAAGTGACTGACAGCCAATCAAAGCCTGATGATCAATACACGGCCAGACCATCCATCTATCAAATCACTACCAGACAACCAGGACAGCAAGTGATGGATGGATCAATGAGAAAGTGAGAAAGAGGAAGATAAAGAGAGGCCTGATAACAAACTGTGATAGGAGGAGACAAGAGATAAAAGGGTAGAGAGTACATACAAAAAAGATGAAAAGAATTTCTTGAGATCTGTGTTTGGAGGTTACAACACTTCCTTTAAAACTTTACATCAAGAACTGTCAACACTAACGGCCCAGAGAGGAAGTGCTGCAGAGCTTAAGCAGGATGTAAATTGAGGTTTTTGACTTCCTCTATTAAAAGGTTGCAGAGGTTAGCAATGTGAATGACACAGAAACGGGGCACGTAGATCCAGGCTGCAAACAAGCCTGACAGACAGGAGGGAAACAGTGAACTATGAAAAGTTCACTAAACAAGGTCAGCGAACAAAAAGAAGCAGCATCGCCAACAGAGATGCATCTGATTTTTAAAATTAAGGTCAATACCAATACAATGTTTAAAATGATATTTTGGCCAATGGCTGGTGTTTTTATTACTTCTTTTTGTGTAACACTCCGACTATTTCAACATTTTCTCTCATGGTTAACCATGAAAACAGATTAGAGTCCAACAGGTGACTTCTTCAGCTAAGTAAAAAATCTCACAGGTTTACCAGATACTAAGTTGATTAGACTGATAGGATGCAGATCTGTTCATATCTGTTATTTGCCTATGGTAAATGTTTGTCAAAAGGGCTGATGCTAAACCGATGCATCAGCAGATTCCTTACAGCCAACAGTGTCTCTGAAGTGAACCAGTGGTGCCACTAGACTAGATAGGACACAATCATTTATTGATGTTTCTGCTGAGAGTATACACACATGAAGACTGCTGCAATTTCGGAAGGATTTACAGAACCTACAAAAAGTATTCAGCCCCTTGGATGTTTTATCCTTCTAGTGATTTTATTAATCAATCACTACAGTCAATATATTTCTGGCTTTTTTACACACAAAAAATACAAATGACAAAACAAAAAAGTGAAAACCCATTCCTCCAATGTAATGTCAGTTAAATAAAAATATGTGAAATAAAAATAAGTGACTGGATAAATATTCGCCCCCTTCAAAGTGACTGATCTAATTCAACAGAAGGCCAGGCAATTGGTGCTAGTTGTCTCACAGTTAGTGAAATGGAGATCACCTGAGTGCCATGAATGCGTCATAAATGATTGTTGTATAAAGACACCTGTAGCTGCAAGGTCAAGTCATTGGTTATTCAGTATTCCTGGTTACCATTAAACCTTGAAAACAAAAGAACACTCCAAGCAACTCAAAGAAAAATGTTATTGAAAATTGTAAGTCAGGTGATGGATACAAACAATTTCCAAGGCACTGAACATCCCCCGCAGTTCAGCTGAATCCATCATAGAGAAATGCATGGTGGTGGCAGCATCATGCTGTGGAGATGCTTCTCGGCAGTCAGCCCTGGAAGGCTTGTAAAGGTAGAGGGTAAAATGAAAGACGCAAAATATAGGAAAAATCCAAGAGGACAATCTTATTCAGTCTGGTGGATTATTTTTTTAGTACTTCACTGCTGCTGCAAAGTGCAACAGGACACATATTATAATAAAACAGTATAAATTCTGGACTTGCAACGTAGAACCCATATCAAACATACACAGTACAGCCATTTAAGCTGTTAAACATGTCGTAAAAGAAGTGTTACATAAGCTCGGACCTGGGTCTTTGATTTTACAGCATTACTCCTGCTGCTGCACAAAGAGTAGTTCAATGGTGTTGTGGTTACAAGGCACCAGGTGTTGACAGTCAACATTTACAACAAATGTGTCTTTAGTTTCACTCACAGTGATTAGAGGGAGCTGTGAGATTTTCGTTTTAGTGTGACACCCTGTTGTGACACTGTGGAGAATAAAATCGAGCTGAAACACCTGTTGAAACAGTTCGGCGTGAACTTCCTTTACAGCTGTATCGTAATCCTGGGGAGGTGGAGGCGACTTTTATGTGTGAAATTGCCTTGTAAAGTTGCTACATACACCACTGATCTGTCTTTCTCCCCAGAGATGAACCAAGAAAAGGCCAGAGAAAGCATCAATATAGAAAAACTGTAAGACAAATGCATCCTGGAAGAAAGACACAGAAGGACAAAACCAGGATTTGGCAGAATTATCAACCTTCATTTTTAAGAGATGTTGTCAACATTATTTCAAATGTCTTGAGTGAACAAAGCAGAGTAGCAGCTGCAGGTTATGTTTATGTATGAAGTTGATACAATGCACTGTCTTTGTCCTATTTTCATCAGCCATTTCCAAATTCCAGTGCCGAATAATTATGCTCATTAACATGAAAGATTATGCTCCCAAACATCCCACTTTCTTCAAACAATGCGGTCTCTTACAGGTTTGTGGTGATGTCCAGTTGGTTTTGTGACTCAATCCCCAAGTGTGATGCAATGCCACAACTCCCACTGTGAGTGGGAGTTTGTATTTCGGTGTTGTTTATGAAAGAGGGAGCAGAGAGAGAGATAAAGGGGGAGAAGGAGGAGGCAACCATCCAGCACTGAGCTCCTCTGACAGCTTTTCTATTCAGTCCTAACATCACAGGACAATCTGCGACCTAATTAAACAAACAGAAAGAAAAAGAGGGAGCAGGAAAGATAGAGAAAAACGGAGAGGGAAGATGAGGGGAAGAAAGGAAAAGTTATGCTGGAGGAGTAAAACAAAGATTGTTGAACTGATTGAAAGCTAGTGAGAAAAACAGAAGAAAATGGGGATCAAAGAAACAAAAAAGCAAAGATAGGGAGTGGGAGGATCTAAGAGCTGTAGGAGAAAATCAATGATTAAATCAGGAGAGGCCCGAATAAAATATGAGCAGCAGAGCAGAAAGAAAGTAAAGTTACTACAAAAAAAATGGAAAGGGTGTGCTAACAGGAGTCGTGAGCATGGGTGTAGCATTAGACACACTGGCCTTCAGCTACTTAAGAATAAATGCTGGCTCAGAGAGAGAGAGAGAGGTTGGGGGCAACAGTGCTGTAGCAAGCAATTCAGATTATCCACTTTGAGTCAAGGAAGACAAGGTTTGGATACTAATTATGGATAACAAGACAGACTGGCAGACAGCAGAGCGTTTCCCAGACCTACAGCACGAGTCGAGGGAGATAACGGTGAGACATGACGGTAAATTACAGAGGGAGAGGGGTAATTATTTGATTCAATAATACACAGGGAAAACAGATGGCTTAGGGGCAATGCTTTTGCTAAATTATTGTGAAGGCCAAACAGGCCAGCAGAAGAGCAATGTTAGAAAAAAGACTGCTAAAGTCAGGCTGCGGCTACTAACACAGGAAAACAATTTTGAGATAAATTAAAGACATCCCACTTGTGACACTCCTAGTGACAATACTCTGACCAGATACCCATCCCACTCATGACACTCGTCATAATAGTCTTAATGTCACATTTAGTATCGGCTCAGCTCAGACCCTAGAGGTGATAAAAGTACCAGGTGCCAGGATGCAAGATTAAAAAATAATTTAAGTTAGTTTGGGGGGGGGGGGGGGGGGGGGGGTCAGGGTACAGTGTGCAGCTAATTCTGTCATGATATAAATACTTTTACATGCTGTAGAATGTTTCAGCATTTCAAAAGCAAAAGTTAATAACACAAAAACCAGAGGCAAGCAGACAAGAGTAAAAAGCTGACAAGCCTGTCTGAATAACAACAGATACATCAAATTTCTCTCTCGCTTGGTATAAATGCCTCCAACAACTGCCTGTTTTGTTCACATATTGGCTCACCTGGACTTCAGAGAAACTCAAAATACTTTGGGCAATTATCAACCGAGCAGCTCATGTGTGAAAACTCCTTAAATGGCAGAGAATAATTCCTACAGGTCACCCTGATTCAGCTGTCTGACATTTCATGTTTGACATCATTCAGACTCAGAGTGCAGTGTGTGCACTTCACAGAGTTAGTCTATCTGCTATGACAGGGGGGGTTATTAAAGGTCAATTTATGATGGGAATTCTCCTTAATATTAAACCATACTGAACATCTAACTGGCTTGTTAAAATAATGAAGTCCCTCCTTAAATTTGGGTTATGGTGTAACATGTTTATGCTAGATTCACATATTAAAGTTTACACAGAAATCAAGATGTGTGGCTCTCAGTACTGGGACTCTTCTTTGTCAGCATAAAGAGCACTTAAAGGCTGGGCCACTTCACATGCTGTCTGTCCTGTCAAGAACAGAACAAAGAAAGAGGCACAGAGGCAGACAGAGAAGTTGTTTGGAAATAACAGCCAAAAGTGATGGCCAAGCAGGGTGTCAACAGGGGTGTTATGTAAATGTAAGGTCAAGACAAGATTTAACACACACACACACACACACCCACACACCCACACACACACACACACACAGAAGTTGTGATGGACAGTTGGAGCACAACAACGTTATAAGCATTAACAATCCTTAACATATCTTTATCCAATAAATTCCTCAGATTTGGCCTCAGATGTGTTGTCAGTCAGTATCCACAGAGTCTTTCCCTGAATTAGTTCTCCTTCTAAACTAGAGGAGGCATTCAGGAAAGTCAGCCACTCAGAAACGTCTTTCAAAGAAGGATCTTTCCACTCATTTTCAGTAACAGACCATTTATTATTGACATGTTGTAAATATGCATTAAATTCTGCTGCTTATAATCTTTCCACCCTTGTAGCTGTTGTTAGCTGTGATGGTGGCTTTTACTTCAGCTCTCTATAGCCTGATCCTTTCACAAACTTCACAGGGGCATGTCTTTAGACACCAGTTTCTTTATTAGCAGGCTAATCTTCTCCACTCTGATGCATCACAACAATTTGTGCTAACCAGTGATATGAGACTACCTGTCGCTATCTCCACTGGTTTATCTTACATCGGTAGATTTTTAGAGTAAAAATATCTCTGCCAATACTGATCAGTCACTTTTCAGGCTAATATATACCGATACCATTATAATACTGATAATAGTTTACACCCCTAATTAAAAGATTGTCTTCCTCTGTTTTTCCTCTTCGTCATACCACTGGTTTCGAAGTTGTCATTCGATTTAGTTTAAGTTTGCTGCTGCAGTGGTAATTAATACATTTTTTAAAAATCTTCTGCCTCCATGCTAATGATATCAGCAGTCTAAGGATGGTCTCCCTTCATGTGACACTTTAATGCCATGCAACGATTTGACTGGAGTGAAGCTAAAGGGCAGGGAGCCTCCCTTAGTCATGACTTGTCAGTCTTGCAGTGTCATGACTATGGTCTCATCTGATTCGCTAATTTTCAATATTTTTTTCTCAAAGACGGTAAAAGAGCAGTATAATTCACATCCACTGTAGTTTCACTATACATCTCCCACGTAACATTTAGAGGGGTGCTGCTTCGCACATATAAGGTCATTATAAATAGGAAGATAAGAGATAGGAACAACAACAACAAGGTAAAAGAAAGTGTGAAAAACCGGAGGAAGCCTAGCTTCTCTTGGCTTACGGTAGAAAACACCACCGCTCCAAATGCAATAATGTTTTCTCCTGTAACTTCAAGACTCAGCAGGAAGGAATAATTTACTGTACACACACAGAGCACACTGCTCCAACAGTAGACAGAGGCATAAACTACAGTGTTAATCATTTCTCATAATATCCTCTTTAAATATTCAATTTTGTTCAGACTGTCATAAAATTCCAATTCTCTCCATCTGGAAAAACATGATAATGAAGAAAAATGTAAACATCCTGGACAAGGCAGAAGCAAATTGAAAAAAACAAAACAAAACAAAAAACCCACACACACTGTATGACATTCTGAAAGAAAAATAAATGAGTCCTTGACTTGGTGCCTCTACAACTCAGTACAATCACTTGGTATGACATAATCCTCACATTACAGAGTTTATTTGTTTTCTTGCACATAAACAAATATACTATAGGCTAGGAATGGGCAGTAATATATTGCTTTGATTGCCATCATGGAGATGGTGCATGCTTCCTGGACCAGCACTGATGCATTTCTTGTGTCAGTTTCTAAAAGCTCCACCACCGTCCGTGTGTAAAGATGCCATAACAGTTAAGACAGATCTCCTGCAAATGATGTTGGGGTATTTGTCAAACAACGTCCAAGGAATAAAAACAGACACGCACATTTATTTCTGCATGGAACGTGCTACGGCGCTACTGTACAAGGCTTTGGTTTCCTAAAATCAAACTGTTTGATGTGCACTGCCAACTGCAATGTGATCCTCAGCAATGTGAGTTTTAACAACTTCATACATCTTCTTTCTGGTGGATGCATCAGCGATGAGGACTGATCTGAAATTAAGGCTTGATAACTATATGTGCCACAGACAGACAGAAATAACGTTTTTATGAATGTTTATACTTATCTTTACTGGCTGGGCAATTAATTGCAAATTAGATTAAATCACAATATGGCCTGCTGCAATTTACAAATTGCAGAAGTTGCAATATTTCTTAATCTTGAAATATGTTAAACTAGCAGTTTAATACATTCATCTTTTGCAGCATCTTTAAAAGCTTTACCTCCCCCACCCCAGCTGCCTCCTTTATAGCTTAAAGCTTGTTGCATCCTCATATTCAGATTCATGCTACTATGGATTAAATGCTTCTGGAATAATTTCATTTTTTTCAATACACATCGCCATTCATGTGTCCATCCATATGGGGGTTTCTAGCCATGCCTCCCTGGAAAGTCAAAGCAAGCTGCTTGACAAACCCAGGGAGCATCTATAGAGCAGAGCCTTCTCCACCAAGTTAAAATGTAGATCCATTTTGCAATAAAATGGTTAAATCTATGATGAGTGTTCCTGACTGAATGTAGGTTATAATATGAATTAAATTATTGCTTGAATTTTTTTGCAAAATGCATAAGATGAGTAATCTCATAATAATAGCATATTAAATCGCAAACGCAATATCAGGGGGAAAAAAATCGCAATTAGATTATTTTTGCAAATCGTTCAGTCCTAATCTTCACCCATGTTGTGTAATATGCAGATGCAGTTAAAAGTTACTTGTTGGTTGTTTTGAGTGCTCAAGCAGTCCAACTTTCTATAAGCTTTCCTCACAGCTGGAGGGAGTTCACAACTGAAGCACAATAGGAAGTGAATAACATTTATGACCAATCTGTATTTTAAAGCACACAGAACACTTCTTAACATCCTGTCTGATACTATTTTTGGATTACTATTTCACATATTGCCTCTTAACAAGAGGGGCAAAGAGCACATATGAGCTATTACACAGAGAGTAAGGAAAAAAGAGACAATCCTCTGTCCTAAGTTTACTCAGTTTACCTGTGAAGAGTGAAAACAGTGCTGCAACTATAAATCCTGTCCAGCACCTATTCAATGCATCCTCATTGTGGGTTTAAGACTCTGAACATTTTATAAAATGATTAAATGAAACACCCGTAGAATTGCTGTGCTTGTGCGTGCATGCTGGCAGGTGCTTGGTCCACCTGCTTCACTTTAATGTGGCCTTTAAACACCTGGCAGTAATACCATATACCACGGCAACACTTTGGGAAGGTTTAAGGATATTAAAAATGGATACCCCCAAATCCTACTATAAGTATGCAAGTTCATGTGCGCTCACCGCTCATGACCTCCACCCAGATGTTGCTGGCAGGAGGTGACCTCTGCTCAGCAGACGGTCTGGACCTGGCAACATGACACACACACAAAAACACACACTCATACTGGGGCATGAGGAGAAATTGAAGCTTGCTCAAAATAAAATAAGGTCTTGTGAACATTCAGGGCAGCCAGTTAAAGATGAACAACAGATAAAAACCATGAAAGCTCCATCTGACTCCAGACTAGCTCACATTAATTGCAGCGCTCTTAGAAATGCTAATTCATCTAACAACACTGCCTCCAGCTTCAAATGTAGCATACTGTAATATTCTCATATCAGCATTATGAATGTGGCTATAAAAAGAGCCTTAATGGAGGCGTTAAATATTGTGAGTCAGAAAATGCCTGAAAAACACACATACACCAACATTATGGGGTTGTCTGTGGCAATCAAAAGCCACCGAAAAGCCCAATTTATCAGAGAGATGATAAAAGATTTACTTGCATGTTTATGTGTCTATGATGCTCTATAGTCTGACTTGCAAAGATGTGTAAAAGGAGGGACAGAAAGAGAAATGAATGAAGACTGGACGGCTAATGAGATGTTTATAAATGAAAATTCAGGCAGAAATTTAGAGGAATAAGAAGGATTATGTTAATGTCCAATATATGTAAATAGACATTAGTGAGAGACAGTTTAATGCTGGATGTAAAGCTGTTGGTTTTCAGAGAGATTATGTGAGAATAAGACAGAGAGAGAGAGAGGAAGAGAAGGGGTGTGGAGGTGAGCGAGCAATGTTTCTGTTCATTAGCAGTCCTGCCTTATAGCTGGACTGTTTCAGGATAATCATGTCTGCTTGCTGTGTCCTTGACTGTCATTGGTGGGTCTCTGCCGGCCATTTCTGCAGACTGTGTGCATGCTTGTGTGTGTGTCTGTGAGTGTGTGTGAGACAATCTTTCAAAACTTTAATTAAACAACTGAGCCACAGTCACTGGTGCCAAAAAATGAGGGAGCAATGTTTTTGCTCTTCCAAATAAACAAAATATAATTCCCTTCCTTTCCAATCGTCCTTTTGTGTGCTTTTCTAATCCTTTTGAGAATCTGATGTAAAACTGAGACAATAGCAACAGCAACCAGAGCCAATACAGCAACTGACATTTCTAATGGGTTTTTTCTAGTGACTAAAAATAAGGATTGAAGCATGAAGACACAATAAGCCTGGGATAGATGCAGCGTTGCAGCTAGATGCACCTTGTGCTGTGTTTACCAAGATGCCTGGATGTATTCCTGTATTGATAATTTTCATTGATCAGTCTCTGTTTGAACAAAGTAATACAGGATTCTGCAACTCCACAATACTGAGCTGACTGGCTGCAACAGTGTGATCAATGGGTGAGCTTGTTTTGCACACAGATGCATGAAGCTTAGATTTCTTCATGTGACAGCCCAATTTTCACTAAATTCTGGCGAAGCAGATGGAGAATGTTTCAAGAGACAGATGGACAAGTGAATATAAGAAGCACCAGAAAGCTCTGAGTAATGAACAAATCAATGGCAAGGAGATTGTGCCTCTACTGCAATAAAAAAAACTAGACACATTTTAGTCATAGCAGTTCTCAACTCATCTAACATCAGAACTTGTGGCCCAAATTTCCAACATGTTCAACTCCTTCAATATATTTTAAAAAGACACTGCTTGGACAAAAGTATTCAGATGCCTGGCCATTACACCAACAGGGACTGTAATGACATTGTATTTAAATATATGCCTCCCTTTTTGCTGCTATAACAGCCTCCACTCTTTCTGGAAGGAGGTTTGATTTTGGAGTGTTTCATTCTGATGAGCATTCATGAGGTCAGGCGCCGATGTTGGAAGAGAAGGCTCAGCTCGCAATCCCTGTTCCAGTTCATTCCAAAGGTTCTCAGTGGGGTTGAAGTCAGGGCTCTGTGCGGGCTGGTCAAGTTCTTCCTCACCGAACTCATCAAACCACGTCTAAATAGCCCTTACTTTGTGCACTGAGGCACAGTCAAATTGGAATATAAAAGGGCATTCCCCAAACTGTTGCCACAAAGTTGGAAGCGTAGCATTGTCCAAAATGTATGATGAAGCATTAAGATTGTCCTTCACTGGACACCACAGTTGGCACACTAAATTCTGACAGTCACCCATCTGACTGCCAAACAGAGAAGAGTGATTCATTATGCTACAGAACATGATTCCACTCATCCACGGTCCAGTGCTGGTGTCCTTCACCCGACTCCATCTGATGCTTGGCAGTGGATTTGGTGATACGAGGTTTGCATGCAGCTGCTCGACGATGGAAACTCTTTCCAGGAAGCTCCTGTTGCAGTTTTTGTGCTCACATTAATGCCAGTGGAAGTTATGAACTCTTCTGCTATAAAAACAGCAGAGCATTGGCGACTAATTAACTTTTAATCTGCTGATTTCAACACAAATTTGAACATTGGGTTAATATTTTTAACTAGCTAGACTTGACACAAAGTTTGGGACCTTTTTTCAGCACTGATCTGATAAAAAAAAAAAACATTGACATGTAGCAGCTGAAGCCAGCGTTATGAGTGCATGCTTCTACCTGCATAGCCGAAGTCTTTTTTTTTTCTTCTATCCAACTGTTTAAGGTACCACATTTTAGTTTAACTTGATAAATAATACTGATGGAGACAAGTTAATGGAGAATCTCAGAAAAAATCAAATGTATGAATGCATTTCTGCTTTCATAAATCACACTACTTTTCTTGGAATGCACACTATTACCAGAATATCAGTATCACCATAAATTAACTTAAAAAGTGAACTATGGCAGATATAAAAGATTCAGCAAATATTTACCATCCATATTTTGACTATAAAAGCCTGCTTATATCAGTTGTAAGTATTGGCCATATGACCAAATGAGTTAGTGGAGTTTGACGCTGGACCAGCAGACCTACGTCAGCTGAAGCCTTTTTCTTTATCTGCATCATTCCTCACATTTCAAAGTTTGTTTTAAGGACTGAAATGTGTTCATTTGTTCATCTGTGAACTTTAAATGCGTGTTTTAAGGACTGAAGTTTTAGGTCTGAACAACATTTATATTTCAGTACTGGTACCAGCTAAAATTAATTAGTAAATATCAGCTATCAGCAATCAGATATCAGCAAAAATCCAATATTGTGCATCAATATTATTTTCTGGGGCACACATTCATGACCCACTTAAAACATCTCTGCAATCCACTTTTATATCTTGACCAACCAGGTGACAACAACTGGTGTTGACAAGTTACATTTCAAACTTAGTAGAAATAAAAAAACAAATTTTGTTGTTAAAATAACTCAACATACCACGTCATCTGGATAGCAACCAGTTTAAATAAACAAAGTGCAAATCTCATGTCACCTGCCACACTGACTCAATAATAGCATGTTCTATAGTCTGGAAGATCAGTGGACACTACTTTCCCTCATCCCTTCCTCTTTCAATCTGCACTCTTACTAAGTTACTGAAATGAGGTCTGATGAGTGCCACCTTCACTAATAAGCCCTGTCACTCACGTCCAGAGGCTAAATGGCTCCCTCATTAATAAATTAGATAAAGGTCCAGCTTACTTTATCTGACTTCTGTTCTGTCTCTTCATCCACCTCTTATCTTTGCGTTAGTTTTTCCTCTCCTGCTTCCTTTCTCCTTCATTGTCTGCATTCTTTCTGCTGCTCTTATCCTTCTCCAAACTCTCATTCCTTCACATCCATCTGCTCATGCTCCACCCACTGCATCCCATCTATCTTCCTCTTTATCACTATTACTTCTCCTCTGGCTGCCTTGTTTTCTTCCTTACTGATATTTTTCTTTTTGTCAAATTTTCTTACTGCCTGTTTTGCTTAGATGGGGTAAACAAAGCGCGGATGTCTCACTTTCTTACAATAACCTCCTTTAGATGCACTTATAGTAAATATATGGCTATTATAACACAAGCAGAATGAAAACCAACTGATTTATGCTTTAGGCCAAATCTGCTGCAGCTTAATAAGCTGCATACTAATAGACAATGCCAAAAATATGATAACTAATATTGCATTATAAAATCTTAGTTGTATGTATTTTGTACGCTATGCTGTGAAAGCAAGATTATTTTGATTCTGTGTCAAAAAAATATTTAACTGTGATTTGTCGAGTGAAGTAAAGGCAGCATTTTCTACAACATACGTTTAAACCTAGCAAACCTGTGTGAAATTGAAACTTAATTTTTCTGTTTTGTAATATCTGAAAATTATAATACAGTGAGTAGTTTGAAGGCCTGTTAAGCATAGAAAGCTCCCAAAAATCACTCTGGAGGAGCAATGATCCTCTTTTGCACTCTAATCCAGACTGACCTGAAATGCAGTTGTCAGTTTCATCCGTGTGTTTTGTTAAGGATTTGTGTGATTAACAAAGATTTTCAGAATAAACTAAGAGCATGTGGCTGGCTATATACAGGGATTAATCCTCAGGTTCAAACAACAGTTAATTTGATTTATGCAACAATAATGTTGAATGAAATGTCACATAAGCAAGGCTGATTTATTTTTCACTTGTAGGGTTATTTGCAACACATGCTTAACTAGAAAAGATGTGAACATGACAATGCAAAAGAAGAAAGTATTCATGTGTTTTTACAAAACTCACAACTGTTTTAGTCAGATTTACACCAAACTAGTGAGCTGGACATCCTGTTTAAAAGCAGTCTGCAAAAGACAAAACTGAAACACAATATTCAGCTTTAACAGCAGAGGCTCCTCTGTGAATACAAAAATATGTAATTCAATAAAATCATAACTTCCCTGGCCGCTGGTTTAACCAACGTGAAAGCCATGTCATCAAAATGACATTAGCGACTGAGGAAGCTACTGGTCATCAGGAGACAGCGCAGGAAACAGGCACTGCCAGCCTTGCCTCTAATCACAAAAATGATGGTTAATTTAAAAGACAGCTTGTCATAATGTTCCATCACATCACATACTGTGATTTTTCTATGGCTGTCAGTGGGTTTATCAGGCTTTAAAGAGGCTAGAGAGTTCACCATGTTAGTTTGGATGGAAGGTTTCAAACATCACAAGTGTTCAAGACGCTCATGTATGCATGAAACATTCAACGATGCAACACTGGAACTTGCAAACCTCTAAAAATCAATATGACATGTGGACTTCATCAATGCAGTTCTTAACATCCAAAATAAAACATGAATTCTTTCACAGAAGAAAAGTCTCAACCAGAATACAGATCTAGCTCCAAGGTTAGCAAACAGCAGGACAGGGTCAGGATCCAGACTAAGGCACCATTCTATCCAGACCAGTGCATATTTGCAAATATTTTTATTGAGAAATGTAATGAGATAATGGCAATGAAAAATACAATCCACTCTCTTCTTTCTTTTTCTCTCATGTTTAGACATAAGTATGCAGGCATGAATGCATACGCATACATTCAGATACAGTACATGCAAACACTTCAATACACCTGCACAGATATATGTAAACAAAAGCAAAACAACCCAAGCAAAGGAACAATATAGAAACCCCCCAACCCAGCACAATATGACCAACACACAACATTGCCTATTCATGAATTATGAGACACAGAAACAGGCACACATTAAGTTGGGAAGTAGCTCCAAGCTTGTAAAATATGAGATAAATGGTTGCCAAAACTTATCAGTGCATCCTCTCAAAGTATATTTTATCTTCTCAAGTTTCAGAAAGAATATGGTGTCTTTAAGCCACCGGGAGATGGGAGGATAGTTAACAGATTTCCAGTGTAACAATAAGCAACATCTTGCCAGTAGGGATGTGAAAGCCAGAATGTTCTTTTGGTTAGAATCTAGTGCAAGAGAAGCATCTGGGATCCCAAATATAGCAATCAATAGGGAAGGCTGCAAATTAACTCCAAGAACCGTGGACATAATACTAAAACACTTAGTCCAGAAATCATTTAGAGCCGGGCAAAGAAAAAAACATATGGCTGAGGTGACAAGGAGAACCATGACATTTATCACATCATCTTTCACTTCTGGGTATATTCCAGAAAGTCTGGATTTAGAGAAATGAACCCTATACAGGACCTTAAATTGAATAAGACCCAGACGAGCACAGGAGGTGGTAGACCGTATCCTGTCTGTAGCATGCTGCCAGTGGTTTTCATTCAACTGGATTCCCAGTTCCTTTTCCCATGCATCCTTGATTTTGGCAATAGAGTGACTGCTTAAAGCCAAAATGAAGTTGTATATATTGGAAATCAAGCCTCTCTGGTAAGGAGACCTGCACAGCTTTTATGTCTTTATGGCAGCCGTACGTGCCACCACAAAGACGATGACTTTCAGTAAGGATGGTGTGGGGGAACAGTCTGCAGCTGCAGAGACATATGAAGAAGTCAGGAAAGTCTCAGAAACACAGCGGAGAAAGTGGCTATAAAATAGGAAAGGAAGACAATGAAAACAAGATTTTTGATCAGAGAATGGACAAACTGTTAGATGTCGTTTGTGCACACAGCCAGATTAAAACCAACATGCATTGTATGTTTCAACATGCTCACAGTCCTTAAATGCGCTAAAATCAAACATTCATGAACACATTCGTCAATTCAGAATTTGTCGATCAAGAATTCTAATTGATGACCCTTGGTCTAGCTTTAGTTTATATCCAGCTGTGAAAATACATCATAAAACAGTCATGCTTCAGTAATCCCTATCTAATTTCTTAACTTAACAAATGAAACAACAGATATTTGCTGTATAATTTAAAGCTGCTCATTGTTGTCAACAGCAATAAGGCAATGCTAATGACATACTTCTCCAGTTTACTCATATGGATACTCCTTTAATGGGTGGAAGACTCTGGAAGATGTAATCAAGCAGGGTTTTCACTAAAAAGGTGAAAAGCCCACCTACATTAATTAGACCACTGCTGGCTTTTGAAGGTTGCATGTATCAAAACACATCAGCACATATGCATGAACTGTGGCTACATTGCATTCATCCCTGATCTGCACTTTACCTGAAATACACTCATGAAACTATCAGCAGCTGGGGACCTCTCCACCAGTTATCTTTGTTTCCAACTAAGCTGTGTAAAAGGTGAATCTATAAGATCTGTAGTTTGAAAAATTTTTTAATATGAACTCTAGTTTAAAAATAGCATTGATGCAGAGGCATGGAGGAGGTTAACATGTGAAAACATGCTTTCCAGCATGTTCTACTGCAGTGGTTTTCAAACTTTTTTTGCCCAAGGCACACCTAAGGTTAAGCCAGAATCTCAAGGCACACCATATTCAAATCGATACAAAATAGACTTTTTAAGTAATGTTACAGTCAAGGTGGCCTATAAAGGGGAGAGCTTTCTGGGGCCCAGCCAAGGGAGAACATGGGGGACCATGGAGATGGCAAAAAGTGGCAAAAATGGGTTAAATGCGATGAAAAAACATGGCAAAATTGGTAAGAAAAATTGGCTAAAAGGTGGCATAAACTGAAAGGGTCAAAAAGGTGGCAAATAGATCACAAGTGGCAGAAAAGTGGCAAAAAGGGTTAAAGTTGTTAAAACGTGGTA
The DNA here is from genome assembly GCF_018320785.1 of Cheilinus undulatus. Lineage (NCBI taxonomy): Eukaryota > Metazoa > Chordata > Actinopteri > Labriformes > Labridae > Cheilinus > Cheilinus undulatus. The sequence continues at coordinate 31,312,199 of NC_054868.1, read as the reverse complement.
AAAATCGCCAAAAATAGCAAAATTTGGTGAAAAGTGGCAAAAAGTTAGCCAAAAAAGTGGCAAAAATGGGTCAAAAGAGCTTGCAATGTTTTTCAGCTCAATGAGGTAACTGTTAGCCAGGATGCCAGCACCAATGCTACTGATCCAACACACATACACTGATTTCATCAATAAGTCCCAACCGGGGAGCTCCCATTCTCTGGGGTTTTTCAGGAGTCCAGCCAGATCTATGGGCAGGCCTGGTTACAGTACTTGCCATAAAGTTGTAGTAACAACGTATTGCACATATTCCCACGGCACACCTAGACTTGCCTTAAGGCACACTAATGTGCCTTGCCACACCATTTGAGAACCACTGTCCTACTGACACTGAAGACTACATTTGCTCTGAAACAAGCAAGTCCAATGCTGCCCTTCATTATAACATATATTGCAAACTACAACATCAAATACCTAACCCAACTCAAACAAAAAAAAATCCCTAAAGTGAGCCTTCAAAAATAAGTATGATGCACTTGAAATGTTTTTTTAAACTGCAGGTCCACCCAGCTACAGTTATTTATTTTTCAGTGAATTTAGGGCTGTTCTAGTGTAGGGTGTGTGGTCATGGTGAAAGAAACTACTTTGACTGTTCAGAGGAGATAGCAAGTCCTAGATGCTGGTCTGTATGTGCACCACACCACTAATGTCAATCTCTTTCTGAGAGGGATTTGAAGTTGTTCATTTTTTGCCTTTGCTTCTTAAAGTGAACAGTAAAAATATGCAAGGTTCGAGAGCTTCTCGAAACACAGGCCAATTCATGATTTATTTAGAAATATAACATAAAGACAGTTTATTTGTAGGAGCATGCGGTACTGAAGTTAGAATTATCTGTTGGCTTTTTAGTGAGGTTTATGGCATAAACAAAACTGCAAAAAACACAATGGGTTTTGCTTCACTAGAACAACAAAACTCCAATACATGAACAAAAACATGTTGAGCTTGAGTCAAACTTCCACTGAAATCGCAGAAACAGTCCACTTCCTTTCTGCACTTGTTGATACTCATCATGAGGAAGTGTTCAGTTACAGAGACAGAAACGTCTTCTAAAACACATTCAGACTGAACTTCCCATCATGCCTTTGTCAAAAAGTTGCATACAACAGACATGCCCTTTGTCTAGTGCTGGTTCACTTTTTCCCTCTTGTAGGTTTTTTCTGTTGTGATCCTCAGCCTCACTCTGCTTCTATCTCTGTTCTTTAATCCAACCATGAAATGACTGCAGAGGCTGACAGAGCATATCCTCCTCACTGCTCATCTGAAGTGCTAATGTAGATGGAGGGAGAAGAGAAGTAAGGATGATAAGAAAAGAGGAAGAAAATCAAAGAAGAGAGCAAGATGTAGACAAGCAGGAGAACTGAGAGGATAGCTGCAAAAGAGTGAACTGCTGGATGAAAGAGAATCCCAGAGAAAGATGAGAGCAGAGCAAAGCACAGACTAAACAGTAGAGAGAGCAGCAGATGGCTGCAGAGTGATGGATGATGTATAAAGCAAGATTTGGGCTCTCAACAAGTGCAGTATGATGAGCAAAACTTGAGCTGAGCATTGAAAGTAGAGATCATGGTAACAGGCTGATGTCTGACCTTACACCTGTAGCCAGGAAATAATCTCTCCAATAAAGGATTAAAGGTTCACTGAAAGAACAGAGATCAAACCAAACCAGTAGCAGACAAAGAAAGCATACGGAGAAAGAGCAGACAGGCTTTGACAGGAGGGCAGATAATTCCTCGAACCTGCTAGAAACCCAGAGGAGAAAAACATTAACATCTCTCCATGAGAGGACAAGCTATGTGTAAATTATTGATTATTTCCCATAGATTCAGAGCAAATCTGGGCCAAACTGTTTCTACAGTTTTTAGGGATCTGGGTACGGGTTTGAGGTGGGAAAGAAAGGCTGCATGTGAGTAGATATAACAAGGGTTTGGTGCAAGTTTAGCTCTGGGGTATCTGCCTGAAATTGAGAGATTAATTCTGATGATATCATTAAAACATGTTGGTAAACATGTTTTAGAAGTGCTAAGAATGATCTCTTCCTGCTTGTTTTTTTGTTGTATTTGCTAAATTATGAGGTACAAATTGCCTAATCTGAAGCAAAATATAGCATAGGTATTTTCTTTGACATAATGGCTCTGCTGCCAAAGAAAGGGGAAAGCTGTCTGTGTGTCTGCTTTGCCTAATACACTACCTACACTATAAATCTGGTATTGTTTTTATGTGGGTATCTTGATCAATGTTTGTTAAGTGTATTAAGCAGGTTAAAGAGCCAGTGAAATAAGTTTAAGCAGCTTAATGTGCTAATTATGAACTACTATCTTTGACTCAAACTGGGTTACTTCTGGGAAAATCAACTCTGTTGAGTCTTCCAGACAGATAAGTGAATAAGTGTCTATAACATGGATAAATATCAGCCAGTATTTACCTTAGCTACATTAGAATATTGTGGCAAATTTAATAACCTGACACAAGAGATCGATTGTTTCATGTATACACTGCATGGGATATATTCACATATATATATTCACCCCATCTGGGAAACAGTCGATAGTTTTGTGTTTGGGACAGAATCTTTCAAAAAATTCTTGAAGGGCGATTGAATGAGTGCTGCGTTTGCCACATTCATAACGAGCCAATCAGGGCAAAGAAACATTATGATATATAGGTGCACATAGCCCAACAGGCAGCCGCTATCACAGTTCACTTTCAGCGAAGCCAGCTGGTGAATCAAACTTACGCCAAAGAAAAAACACCTTGTCTGCCAAGAATAGCTTTCAATGTGATTCTTCGCTCTTCTTTTAATAAAGATATATGGTCAAGTTCCTAGAACCTGCTGCTTTTGCTGCTACATCTAAGCTAAATGCTTTATCTATCTACCAGCCAGCTGTCTGTCTATCTAATCTATCTGTCTATAGTTACTGTAGGAATGGTAAGCAGCGTAGTTCCTCTTCTTTTCTCTGTAAATTGTTTTGGACTGGTTTGTGGTATACACTATACATCATGCCAGTGGTGCGAGTGAAGCTGCTACCTTTAATTGACGTTACAATACTCAGGTATGGCTGCTAACTTTCATGTTACCAGGCTCTACAGCCGACTTACACCCATGGACTTGAATAAAACTAGTCACTATTTTTGAGTTAAAACCCAACCAAACAGAAACTGAACTACAGCAGGGCTGGGCTCACCAATTGCTGCATCGCCTTTCAGAGCAATGAACGCTGAAAGCCCGGCTAGCCAGCGTGCAAGTGAGCTCACCCAGCTTGTATCTCCTGTCAACCTACAGTCTCTTTTCTTTATACACATTAATACACTTAATGTAAGGGCTAGTATATACTATCCTAGTTAATACCCTGGCTTGGCTTGTAACACTATCTACGTATCTGTCATTGTTGCACTAGTCATTGTTTACCAGTTTGCAGTACAACTACACCACACCTGTAGCTACCGCCTAATTTTCCTCAAATGGTGCTGATTGGTCCTTACAATCTCAGAACAGGTACAAATGTTTCAGACTGGAGGCTTGAAAGATGGATCTGTCTGATGAAAGACAGGGAATCTGGCCAATCCATTTGGCTTTGAAAGGTAGAAAGTTTAAGGTTCTTCAGGTGACAGGTGGCAGAAGTCAGATGTAAAATAGCTCTAGTGCAGTCACAGTGACCGCAAACTACCATAGCATGATGCTATTCATATCATGCAAACATTCAGAACATGAGAATTTTTTTCTAGAATAATTAGCAAAAAATCCTACTTTCCCTGTTGTCCATCCTTAATTTAATCTACTAAATATTGTGTTTGTTATACTATGGATTTCCCAAATCGTTCAGCCCTGGTAGAGAGACCAACCAAGCTGCCTACGTAACTGTACACCTCCTGGATATGCAGGGTATTAGCAACTAGCAGGCAACGTGGGGACACTTAATGAGTTAGAGCTCGATATTTCCCTCAGGAGTTACCGTACTTATGTCCAAGGTACAGATGACTGAAAAAAAGAGTGAACACTGGACTTGTACTTGTCAAATATCCACAGAGACGACTTACAATGAACACAAAAGTTTCTCCCATCAACCAATGTGTAAACTGCTTATTAATGAGCACATTAAGCAGTTTTATTATGACGATAATGTTAACAGATCCCCATCTTTAAACAGAGAAAAATATGCTTCAAATGTTTTATCAACAGGACATTAGGGAAGGTAAAGATATCTGAATAATATTGATGTCTGTGATATTATTTACAACCTTGCTCATCTGCTATCTCTGTGTTTCTCACCCTGGAGTGGGGCATCTAGGGCAAGAAATTCTGACTGGTGTGAAAAAACAAACAAATACACACATGCAAACACACACAGACAAGTGCAGGATGTAGGATATACAGTATGTATCCTCCCAGCTGCTTAGTGCTCCAGTTAATTTATCTTCTCTCCATGCCAAAATTCATTTCAGCACCTGCCTAAGCCATGCCGTCTCTTCCCTCGATTCTCTAATGGTCATGCATGTGTATGTGTGAGCCCAAGCAGCAGGAGAGAGCACACTAATAAATCCTCTCTAGCTTTGTCGCCTGCAATAATGAGACACTTCTCACCTTTCTCCCCCTCTCTGCTACTCTGCCTCTTTAACACTCACTCACACACAAACACTCTCCTCCAGAGCTGCAGACCCGCAGAGGTTTGGGATTCCTCCCTCTCTCCTCGCCATGGCAACACAACTTTACTCCAGAACATTTTTTTCCCACAGTGGGACACCCAGCACTCAAATAGCTGAGTTTCTATGGATCATAAATCTAACTTTAAAAATCTGCAGCATGTCTAGATCCAACAAAAGATAGAAAAAAACTTCCCCATGTGAAATGAGATAAGGAGAGGTTTACTAAAGACCCACAGCTGACTAAAAAGATGCTACTACTAGAGGAAAACAGCAATTAGTTTCTAGTTATCTCTTTTCACAGCAAGAGGAAAGCCATTTCCAACAGGAGGATAGGATACGTTCTTTGGACAAAGACTGATGGATGAACTGAAACACCTGCACATAAGACATTGTGTATTCCCTTACTCTAAACACTGTAGCACCTGCTGTAGGCTGCACCTGACTTGAAGCAAGCTATCTGCTTTCTTCTGCAGTTCCAGACCAAGAATATTTAAACCAAGGGGATTATTTAAGATATAGAGGGATAATACAAAAAAGTGATTTAACACAATTTTAACAGAGGAGATATCCACCAGTTCTTATTTACAACAGATCAAGTATGACTAAAAAATGGACTCAGATTTTGCTCTCATGTCAACATCTGTATGTAAAGCAGCCATCACTTGATTTGCTAACAGCAAACTTTTACCAAGGGACATACTTGCTCTGTGCTAATTATAAAAAACCCACACGGCTAATATCTAACATTTTCTGTTCTAATCTCTGGGACATTGCCCTGACTGTCACTGGCACCAGCTTTATCCCAGGCAAATGTAATGGCTTCATCCTGCTCATCCTCATCAATGTCAGTGAGTTAACCTCACTATCTGAATATGTGACATGACATTACACTCCATTTTCATCATATTGACCAGATATGGCCCAGTGTCTGCAAGATTTTTACTAATTAAAAGACCAAACAAACAAAACTGAACAAAAACAAACCAAAAGGTGTATAATTTGATAAGTGACCTGTACTTTGATCAACCTCCTTAGTGTGTGCATGAGTAAGTTTAAGGTGTTTTTTTAGCAGCTCTCAATGTCAGGAGGTTAAAAAAAAACAAACTTTCAAGTGTAGGAGCATTCTGATCAAAATACTGATGATCCTAAAAAGTACAACCCAAGCTGTGTCAACAGTTTTATGTTTTATTGTTACAATGCTACAATGTCATTTAGCAGGCGCTTTGTCCATAGCGATATACTGAGAGTAAGTGCAACACAAGCAAAGATCTAGACAAGAGGAAACAGTCAGTGCCTCAAAGTGCTTTAAGTCCATGCAGTGTTAGAGGTTATGCAAATGGTGTAGAGGCTTAGAAGCTTTTTCTGTTTCATTTTTTTGTTCCTTAATTTTTTACAACAAACATCAGCAATGAAACAACCAATCATTAAAGCCATGTGTACATTCTGATCCAGACACGATACTTAAGCTGCACAACTCGCTTGGAAATCAAGCAGACTTTCAGTCAGGTCGAGTTGCTTGTCATGGGGAACACGACGGCCAGCCACAACCCGAACACGCCCTGAAAAGCTGCTCCAGGCTGGTCAAATGGAATTGTGACATGTCAGGTAATTTGGTCATACAACTGCTCAGCTCCCACAGTGAGAGCAGAATCCTACTCTTTGGGGTATTTTTCCTCTTGTTAATTGTCAGACAACTTCTCAAACCATCAGACTTTTTCAAAGTAAACTCCACTTATTTCTGTCACAGTCCATCCCAACTTCACTAGCACAGTGTGTGCACATAAATTGTGCGTGATGGGCATGTGTCGCAAGCAACTCAGTCGCACAGTATGAGATGACATTCCACCATGACTGTCATAGAGTTTGCTTAGAATTGCACAGAGTATGCCCAGCTTAACGGGAGACCTTTCATCATCATAACAAACAACAAATAATGACTGCAGTACCAAGTGCCGGGTCGCTTACAAAGAGCTGGGCCCAAAACCCCAACAAGCAGAGCGGGACAACGTAAGCCAAGTGTATTTTATTTTTATTTTTTGTATTTAACCTTTATTTAACCAGGATTTGTTCCCATTGAGATACAAAAATCTCCTTCACAAGGGAGTCCTGGCCAAGACAGCAGCACAATAAGTTTCACATATATGACATTAGAGCAGGACATAGAACATAGGTTACATCAATCAACAAATCAGCAGCTTTCAGCAGAAAAACGTGCACACACTGGTCAAATGTTCCCTAATTCTAGTTTTGTAATCTCCTAAACTAACACAGCGCTCAAGTTTAAGATGACCCTGTAACTCTGACCAAGACGATGGAGCAAAAACATTAAAAGCTCTTTGACCAAAGACAGAGCGAGTGCGAGGAATCTCATATGATGAGTCCATGAGAACGAAGATTAAAGCTACTGACAGCTTTTGGAGTCAGTAAAGTACAAAGATAAGAAGGTAATTCATGTAAAATAGCCTTATAAAGAAAGATATGCCAATGTTCCATCCTTCTATTATATAAGGACAACCAACCAAGTTTCTCATTTAAAACACAATGATGAGTCCGAAAACCCAGATCAGTGATAAATCGCAAGGCAGCATGGTAGACTGAGTCCAGCATTTTCAGAGAGGACGAGGTAGAATGCATGTAAAGAACATCACCATAATCCATTACAGACAAAAATCTTGCTTGAATGAGTTTCTTTCTTGCAACAAAAGAAAACAGCGTTTGTTTCGATAGAAGAAACCCAATTTTACCCTCACTTTCTTTGCCAGACAATCAATATGATGGTTAAAAGACAGATTTTCTTCTAACAAAAAGCTAAGGTACACGTTTCAACACATTCAACTGCCTCATTGTTTAAGGTAAAAATCTGAACACTGCCTTGAACTTGTGATTTAGGCCGTGAGAAGCACATCATTTTGGTCTTGTTGGCATTAAGAACAAGTCTTAGGTCACAGAAGTTTCTCTGGACAACATTAAGGGCCGCCTGTAGTTTGTTAGCCGCACTTTCTAGGGAAGAGGATGATGCATGCATGACTGAATCGTCCACATAGAAATGAAACTGTGCCTCAGTAACATTCATACACAACTTGTTTAAGTAAATATTAAATAAAATTGGGCCCAATATGGAGCCTTGTGGGACACCATTTTGAACATTTAAAAAGCTGGATAACTGGCAGACTCATTCTTCCACTGGGAACAAGAATATGACAAATATTGTTTTAATTATTTTATTATATGATATTTCAAACTCTTATTCAAAATAAAAACTTAAATTAAAATTCAATTCAAGTAGAATGGCATACCAGTTAAAATGGGTAAGTGGCGGATACACTCATGAGGCTCATCAAGTAAGGGCTGTAGATTTTCCTATGTAACTCCTTGGTCAAGGACATGTCTAAGCTGAACCTGAGCTCAGGGGGAAATTGCTTTTGTATAAATATATGCTGACCTCGTAAAAATCAAGAGGTAAAACAGGAAAAACTGTCATCAGTCAGCAGAGTAAAAATGTAAGTTACTTGCTCTGATACAAAATATATTTTTGTCTTTTTACAATACATTAATCCATTTGTGAAATAAAGTTTAGCAGCCTTAAAAATGATCAAAACATCCAAAAGCTTTTCACTGTGTCCGTTTCCTGAAAAAATACACCAGTAAGCATTTTGTTCCTTCAAAATCATTGCAAAGACAACTGTAAGCTTAAAGCACAATCAATCAAACAACTGAGCCCATACCTGCAAATGCAAATCCCACCTACCTGTGGCTGTGTGGATGCAGAGAAAAACAACGAGAGGTAATCTTGTGTGACAGCACAAAGTGCTCATGGAATAAAAACTGGTGTGACTGTTACCAGGAATTCATTTATAAGCCCTGTTTAAAGAGGAAGTGCCCAAATGAGACAACATTTCCAAAAAAAGAGAAGTGTTTTGTGTCATCTGTGAGAGAAGCGGTAGGTTGAGACCGTATTGCATTTCAGCTGCTGTGAATATTTTAGAGCACTTCTCCATTGGTGTAGTGAAATGTTACACTAAACCAGTGATAAAAGACTCTTCACTTCCCTAAACCTGTGGAGTCAGGTTCAAGACAAACATTTTAAAGGAACAATTTTGATGCAAACTGCTGGGAAAATACTCAAAACAGCACAGTATTTCTGAAGAATGAAGCTGGGTTGATGTTTACTGGACTCTGCTGCTGTGCTGTGTCCTTGTTACTAATGCTAGAGGGAGTGCTATGTACCATGTAACAAATTTCCCAGGAGACAGCCTTAGGACTTGATGAAATGTGTTACATGTAGCACCTTGGGATCTTACACAACATGAACACAAGGATGCAAAGACCAACTCCTCTCAGGGTGCCTGCACATCAGACAGAGTCAAATGAAAGCAATCTATGTCTTAAAACTTCATTTAAAAAAAGGGCAACAAAGAAAATCAAGGAAACTGCTGTGAATTTAGACATAACATTAGTGTATTTTCATACCAAAACATAATCAAAGTGAAGAATTACATCTAGAGACACAAATACTGTTTATAGAACTGTATCAGTACACCACCTCATCAGGGATGTGTGATAGCATTTAAGTTAGTTAGTCTATTGGTGTTTATGCACTGTATGTTTACAGTCTGCTGCAGATGAGACAGCTACACTGATTTTTTTCAGCTCAACACTACCACCAAGTGGTGAGACCATGCTAATACAAGCCATTACTGTTTTTCTGATTCTCAGTGTGGCTGTTATTTTTCTGTAAAACTGATCAAAATGCTGATACATCACAGTTCAACTAGTCTTATTCTAAGGGGGTCAAAAAGTCCATGATGTCCTGTGGGGACATGCATTCATACATTTTATTTTACTCTGTTTTCCTGTGATAATGACTTTAAGACCATTGTTTTTCATGATATCAACTTATTTATCTACTTTCTTCTTGGGCTAACAAATAAGGGTGCACGATATTGAATTTTTTTGCCAATATCCCATAACCTGATATTTCCAAACTCATTTTAGCTGATACTGATATATTCACACCTGTTTTTATTGTAAAGAAAACCAAGTATCTCTAGTCCAGGCTAAGTCAAGTGGAGCTGAGCGAAGGCCTGGAAGTAAACAGTCTGGTTTTTTTTTTTTTTTTTTTTTTGTTTTTTTTTTTGGGGCATCATTCTAAATGTTCAGGGCTTATGATGGGCCTCCATAAGTGTGTGAGGCTCTGGGCAACCCCCCATACTTGATGGTATTGAATATTTTACCAGTATTTAAGGCTGATATATATGTACACAAAGGCTAATATCTGTAAACACTGGCAGAAGTGTTTATATCTGATGATACCCAGAGGTGGAAAGTAGTTAATTCCATTTCATCAAGTTACTGTTATTGAGTAGTTTTTGAAGGAGCTGTACTTTTTGAGTACATTTTGAATCAGTAATTGAGATCTTGAGATCTCTGGAAATGAACAGAATTGACACACTATCACAGAAAAATGGAGTAAGATAAAATGAACGCGTGAATGCATGCTCTCTCAGGGCTTCTGTAATGATGTGCTTTAAAAAGCGTTTGTTTTTGTATATATTTTTGTTCTGTTTTATTTAATCTAAGCTCCACACTGCAACATTTTCATCAAACTGAATAAATAAATAACTATCGTGTCTCAGTTACTCATCACAGAGGTAGTAGTGGGTCCTGAGGCTAGAGCAGTTGAGAACCATTGCCCTGAACAGACTCTTACCCACAGGTAAAAGGCAATGAACTCCATTCACAACTATTTAAACCTGACTGGGGAAAATCTCAACAGAAAGAGAACATTCACTTCTATATATACTATCAAAATACAAGTGAAACATCTGCTCATTTCATGTACTGCAGTTTTGGTATTTGTTTTATCCACTGCTGGCAGATATATATAATAAATCCAAAATAATATCTTATTTTAGAGAAAGAAAACCACAGCCTTACCTTGTAGCAATTCTTAACTGTCTCAAATGGCCCTGTGATGAACTGTGTCCCACTTTTGTTTTTCGTGATCCCAGCATAACCTGCAAAGAAAAAGAGCATGCATGACTCATCAGGGACTTTCTGACACACTGCAAAGTAATTATTTCTGTTCTGATAAAAGAAATAAAAAAATACAGGTGCTGCAAAATACACAACATGTATTCATACAAACAACGACACACCAAGTTATGTGCTAAGCTTTTGATAATGCATCTGAAAACTTGTTTTTGTGGTGTAAAGGTACTAAATGTTGTTTTCCCATCTATTCTTATTAATTTACGTTTGTCTATTTTCAAAAAGGGTTATTCTAAAGGGGAGGATGTTGAAAATATTGGATCTAACAATAAAGCAAATAAATAGGAAAATCTTTCTTTACACTAGTTCTCCCTTAAAGACAACTATTCAAAGAAGTTAAGAAGAAGGAACCTTTGTAAAAGGCCCAAATTGCTTTGAAACCAAGAACAAAAACATGCTTTTTGAGAAAACAGGCAGAAAAGAACTGATAAGTGGTGTTTTCTATGAATCCATAATGACCTTGCACCTAGGTTGTGTTTACAGAGATGACATCAGACGTCAGGCTCTCTGCAGCAGATAGATCAAGAAAGTGATGTAAATTTAAATTTTACCTTGAACTTTTAATAACTTTCTTACAACTCTGGAGGGAAAAAACTTTCTATTGAGCTGCACAATGCTCCACTCTGGCTGAGTACTTACCATACAAAAGCTTTTCTACAAAAACAGCTGTTTGTTAGAACCACAAAGGCAACGCTGTAGTAGCTGTTGGACTGGAACAGTAAATTAGTGAGACAGCAGCAGTGAAAAAATGGGCCCAAACTTGCACTGTAATTTTGCAAAGCTGAGGAAAGCTGACAGATTCAGGTGATTATTTTTCTGCAGGATCATCACTTTAAGGAGACCATCCTTTATCTAAATAATCATTTAAGCAGAAGTATTTTCTAGCTGCTTTACTTCTGTCCAAGCATTAGCATACACAATGCTTTTCCAAGGGACAGATTTTATGGTGTGTAATAATTTCATAATGACTGACAGCACTTGAGAGTAAAGAAAGTCTAGTAGACCTCACATGTTGTGTATGCTACATGCTTGGTAAAAGGATCAACTGACTATTGGGGTGTTTAATGAAAAACCTATTATTATTGCCAGGTCAACTCTAACAACCTCCAAACAAAGCAGAACTAGAAACAGCCCCTTCCTGTGTCCTGGTTGGCTCCATCCACTGTAGTGGATAAACTGACCTGGTTTTAAAGAGACTCACTCAGAAAAACACAGAAAAGACGCCAAAGAAAGAGGGAAAATATTACTTCACAACTCTCTAGATAAACAAAGAAATGTGATTAAACTAATTTTTTTTCATCTAAAGCTATTATTCTCAATGTATTTTGGACTAAAAGTGCATTGTTGCAAAAATGAATACAATATTAGTTGAATCAATACAATGGACAGTCACAGCAAAGTTCTGCTATTTTATAGAAAACTAAACTTTTAGTGGTGTCTACCCTAGAGGACAGTCTGGAGTCTTTTCATCCTGTCAAACAATTAAACTTTTTTAAACGTGAGTAGTCGTGGACTTTCTGTAGTTAATCTCCCCTTTTTTAAATTCCACTATTTTGCATTTAAAACAGTATTGTTTCAATTTGGATTAATGCAATTGACTACCTTCTCTGATAAAGTAAGAAATTAAGAAACTTTAGGTAGATCAAAGATTATGACATAAACTTAAACACAGAAAAATATACTTGTAATGGATTGAAAAGGGAAAAATAAAAAAGGAAAATGTCTGATAACACAAGGTGCAGATGACAGATTTTGACATTTTGACTTGTCCCTCTGTAAGTCCTTTAAACTGAAATGAGACATTAAGGCACAGAGGTTACATTCATGTGATAATCTTCAGTTTTAAATGCAAAAAAGCAGAATTTCAAAAAGGGAAGATGAATAGTGATCAACAACAGAAATTCCAAGATTAATTGCGATTTTGATCACAGCTCTGGTAATATAAAAAAAAAGATTTTTTTTTTTGGCACTTTGAGTTGAAAACGCAAAATTCTAGTTTACAACAGTTAAAGGTTTACAGTTAAAGTTACAGAACCACAGGGTGCTCTGTAAAGTAGCACAGCAGTAGCAATGCTACATCTATTTACTTTCTATGATGGGATTAGATCACTCTTAATGATACTGTTCTGATTTCCTCTGAAAAACTGCAAGTATTAATTTATTTGGTCACAGATTCACGCACAGATCTTCCCTCTCAGCTGACATACTTGAGCTCCTTCTAACCTTTCATTGTCAGAACGCCACAACAGAAGTCTTTGAAGCTGATCCTCCCATGAGAGTCGCAGTCGAGACATCTGACCAATTTCTTCACCTGGTGAAAAGAACAGAGAGAGCATGAGGCCTATCTGAGTATAACAGACACATTCGTAGGAATATAAAATTGAGTACACATGAGGTTTATCTTTTCTTTGAATAACTTAAAGAAAAAAATTACAAGAAATGTTTGTCTTTTTGAGATATTTTAGTTCCCCTATCTGCACACAGTCGAAACTAATAGGGTCAATTTTTGCAAACACAGCATCTGGCTGATTTTATATGGCTTTTGTTTTCTAATGAAAAACATTTTTTATTGCATCAAAAGAGGTTTTCTGTGGCACTGATGGCCAAATGGTTAGCTTGAACTTGCACTCCATGTACAGAGGCTGCAAGACTCCAGGTTCAAATTCAGGTTTGAATTTTTAATCTCATTGATCATTTCTATTTTCATCAGTAAATTTATTCTGAATATTTAGGTGAGTGATATTTTTGGGGTCTTGAAGGCCTTTTGGTAATTGTTTAAAGTCTGGGTATTGTCCAATCAGCCGAACACCCTGACTGTAACTTAACCCCCTCACCCACCCCCACTATCATCTGATGACTATAAATATTACTTTAAAGTAATTTAAAGGTCATGTGCTCACATCTTGAATTCAATTCCCTTCTCACTTCTCAAGTTGCCAGTCACGCTATACACAGTGGCAATACAAGGAGAGGGAAATCTTGACCACAGATCCTGTGCCGTTGTTTGCATACATTTTCATAATGTTTTAATAGTAATGTGAGTGTGCGTGTGTTGATGCAGGTCTGTGCATTGATCTGCCACCACACTGCAGGAGCTGGTTTCCCACAGACATTTGGCAGATAATTACAAATGAGTTGGCAAAAAATAACCTGTCTTTATAGTGGTTTATCAAGTTTCTGTACAGAGATGCACAGAAACAGGAAGAGTCAAAATACTTTCTTTGTCATTGCCACCATGCATGGGTATTAAAAGGTGCACCACGCTCATTGTTTACTTACTTACTCACTTACTTTCCATGGATTTTAGAAACAGTCCAGTGGCTTTGTCATAATGGGAAACACTCAGTGTGTATATTGCACTTAACAATTCTTAAAGGATTGCATTAATTGCAAAGTAGATATTGAGGTACTTTTTAAAGGAAAAAAACATACAAGGTTAAGTTTTTTGATAGTGTAGAGCGAGGGAGTCTATAGTTAAATTTTGTCTTACTAATGAAAGCAGAGGAAAGGCAGTGGAGTCAGTAACATTAACAGGGATTAAAACCCAGAGAATCTGTGCCAACTGAGTACATGCCAGATTTTTAAATCAGGAGATAATAAATGTGCAAAGTAGATATTCTGACCTAATTTCTGAGAGTAAAAGAAGAAATCTGATCTAATTCTTCACGCTACCAGTGTCTGCTGTCTTCACTGCGGGAAGAAACCCACATCAATGCTGACTCCTGTGCATGGACTGCCATATGTGAGTGAAGATACTGGAGGAAATAAACTGAAAATATCTGCACAGCTACTTGTTTAGTAGTTGTATCACATTAAAACTCTCATTCATTCACTGAAACAGCAGGAGCTCAGATTTCTTCAATGACCTCTCATTGTAACTGACTGCAAAACAAACCCCATACTGTATATAAATACCCACTCCACCCCAAACACATTGAGTCTGAACCAAGAGGCTGATGGAGGGCTTTACAGCACAATCCTCAAGTGAACTATTCTGCCACTGTACCATGAAAGTGGCCAAAACATGCCCTTTTACATGCACTGTGACTCATGGTTCTCCCACATTCACAGTTCTCCAGCCATTAAGGACTCTCAACTGCGGCTGAATAATACATTCTCTTCTTTGCTAGCTACCCACAGCCAGCACAATTTCAACAGCACCAATTTCAGCAAAGATTTGTGACCTAAATGGAAGCAAGTTCAGGGATTTTAGGTTAAAAACCACAAGTTTGTAAGGCAGAGATCCTGCATCAGATCACCCTAAATCAGCAGATATGGGCATTTCTGCCAGAGTGTTGGCTGTAAATGAGTAAGTGGAGTTTTGCAGGATCATCAGCTCAAGTCTTTTCTTTGTTTATCCTGATTCCTTAAATTCTAAAGTGTGCTTAAAAGACTTAAGTTTGTTTCTTGGTTCATCCTAAATACTAAGAGTGTTTGCAGGACTAAAGTCTTAGATCTGAACGACATTTAGTTATTGGTATCCAGAACGGACGCTGGCAAAAATCAAATTTTTGTGCATTCCTGGACCAACACACTAAAGCCCTGTTTTTCCCAGGAAGTGTCATACTTTTATGTAAATATTAGGGATGGGAATTAATAAGGTTTCATCGATATCAATGCCGTTATCAATTCTTCTTATCGGTTCGATTCTTTATCAGTTCCCTTATTGATTCCTTCCTGTGATTTTTTTTTTTTTTTTGGACTGCTAAAAATGTTAAACATTAAGTGTTTGGGAGAAAAACATCCTAAAATATACAAAAAAAAAAAAATTGTTGGATATGTCTAAGTTAAAACAAACTGCTCTCTGGATCTTTAATCTGTGAACTTGAATTAGAATACAGTACTACTGCTCATCTTCTTTAAAAGGTTAAACCTTGAAATAAATATAAAAGTAGTCTCTGGATCCTATATCTCTTAGCGTATCAAAATAAATTGAACTGTTGTGCAAAATTAACAGCTGTTGGGCAAAAAGATGCATGTCATGCATTAGACATCGCTGTTAGGCAGACGTTTCACATTGCCGTGTGTGCGTCATTTTTGGAGAAATGAAGCAACACTTTTTACCGCTTTAGTCTGTTTTTGTGAAAGTTCACTAGAAATGAGTGCTAATACAGTAATACTGTATCCTGGGGTACTGAAAATAGCCACAGTGTTGCTTTGATTACCATCATCAAGATGGGGCTGTGTGATGAGCACACCATTAATAATCAATTCCTCAAGAATATGTGTGTTTTCCCACACACAGCAACACTGCCTGTGTATGACACTTTAAAAGTGTTGACAGAACTCCTGTTAATCATGTCAGGACAGTTTTGCAAAAGACGAATGCGCACATATAGACCAATGCACTGATACACGCGCCAACCGGTTCTTGGTTCCCATCCCTAGTAAATATAGGCAAGCCATCCTGCACCCTTGTAATCACTACTCTGGCATCTGGGCCACATGTGTAGTACTGCTGATAAGAGCAAGATGTTTTAAATAAAGGTTAGTCCTAGAATACTTGCAAACAACTGAATCTATTCGGATCATTAACTAACTTTTCTGTAGTCTACAAGTGCTGCTCAAGACCAGTGACATTCTTATCATTGTTTCTGATTTGGCCCCATTTATGGAGGGCAAATTCAAGGGGAAAGAAAAGAGGTCTGTAGGATGAAATGAACAAGGGCACATTTGCATGTGACAGAACTAATGAGAGAGAGAGAGAGAGAGAGAGAGAGAGAGAGAGAGAGAGAGAGGGAGAGGGAGTCACCTACTGCGTCTATTGTAGGTCAGGTTGTCACGAAGCAGCTGCTGGGACTTGCTCATATAGGACAATGACATGAAAGGTCAGTGAAGGCTGGAGAACTTGAGAATTTCTTACATGGTACATCAAGCAGATAAGGGGTGTGAATAGCTTAATGATCATAAAACAGAACCTGATTGTTTTCTATGTGTATAATCATAATTACAGTAGCACTGTTGTTCCTTTTTAGCCCACTGAGAAAATGATCAAAGATAAGTAAAGAGTTGAGGAGCTGATGCTCTGCGCAGTGAGGTGCAGGATAGTCACACATGTAGATTCTTGACTTTATAAAGTGCATTCACTTCTTCCCAACAGCTCTTTTCCCAGGTCAGCAAACAGCCTCCCACAGGAACTAATCAGTGCATGTGCAATGTTCCTGCTGATGAGCAAAGCAACACTGGGGAGCCAATCAATGTCAAGGATGAATTACTCTGACATGCAGGGAGACACAAAGCTGTACATGCACAAATATCAAGAACACAGTCGGCAGTGTTACTGATCCCAAATAAACCGATAAACTGATCAGATAAAACGGCAGCCTGATGGGGACTTCCTGAAAATACATTAAATGAAAAGGACTGGTCTTTAAGAGTTTAAATTATCCAACAATGACGTGTGGTCTTTGTTCTTGAGTGTCAAAGTTATAATCCTGAAAGCCCAGCTTAACATCAGTTTAATGTCCCTAAATTAATTTTGCCTGTAAAAGATTTGCCGCTGAAAAAAGGAAAGATGTTCTGCAAACATTAAAAAAGTTCTACAAACACACAAAACTGCAAAAGTGTGTGAAAACCACTAAACCCTTCTCAAATTTGCATTGTGACACAAAATAAACCCGCTCTGTGCTTGTTACCGATCAATATTACAATACATAAGCAAAGGCAAAATGTGCAGCTTTACCAAGTCTGTTTTTTAAAGATCAGTATACTGCATTAAAGTTCTTAATTAGAGCTAGGTAGGGGACAAAGAATTGTAACCAGGGACACTAATGTTAATGTTAATGCAATCACACACATGATGAATCTCAAAATCTTAATGCGTTAAAAAAATAATAACGCAAATTGATCATACTGTATGAACAAGTTTGACCACAGCTTCCTCCCATAGTCCTCCAGTGCGGATGTTTACATACTGAAGAGGAGAAAGTGATGATTTAGGAGACAGACCCAGGTCTGCTTTAAGTCAAAATTTTGATTTATTGAGCTGTGGTTTGCAGCTTATGGACATTATTGTTCAGCATATAAAAACTATAGTTTACTATACCATTACATTTTTTAGCACACGCCAAAATGTGAGTAAATAGAAGTATTCTAAATGTATGATTAATCATGATTAATCACAGTGTATTTATTGATCAACTGTATACTTTTTCACATCAGCAGTAATTGTAACCAAATTTGTAATAATTTCACATTTGCAGAACAACCTTGAGTCTAAAGTCTTCCATTTTTGCATTTAGTCCAGTCAATTTACACTACTGTGGTAGAATAAGTGGCTTTAGCGCTTTTCATACAAATGTTAGCATGGCTTTCTTTATAACAGTTCCAATCCCCACACATAGATGATACTCACGTGGCCACCAAGGTGTATTTACAGACCAGTTTTTCTTCTTTTTTAAGTGTAAATCCATTTCTAATCACCATCCATGAATACGAGAGGTGTCTACTTGCACATACATGCTCTATTTGAGAAGCAACATTTCATGTCGTACATCAGGCTTCCTCTGGTGTTGTTATAATTTGTTTTCTGCAGCTGTATGTCGACATCATCCTTTACTCCGGTACTTTAGGATGATGGTTGCAATACACTATCTTGTCAACAATGAGCCTTCATTCACGCAGCTCACCTGATATGTTTAAGAGGCAAGTGATGATATTTGAGCATCTTTATACAAGGTAATGCTGATGAACACTGTCAAAGGAGCAGAGACAAACAAAACCTACAAGATGAGGTAAATGGGGTAACCTGCTCCGCTATCCCGGCTGCTCAAATATGATGTCATTCTTTGGGAAACACTATAAAAATGTTAAATTATGTTTAATAATGAGGGTCAGTTTTTACTTGATGCACCATATTAGCTGAGAAATGAATTATCTCTTCTGATAGGCCTTTATTATCAAGTTGGTTAATTTTACGTGTCAAAAGAATATCTTCATCACATAAAGATTATAGGGTTACTTTCTTCTGCATTTCAGTAAGCACACTTTCATTACACACAAAATATTCAGATAATACAGTCCAAAAGGGGCCATCAGCTGGGCTGGTTTCTTTCCATTTCTCCCACTTGTGCTTGGAAAGAAACTTTCCAACGTGGAAAACTTAAAATAGGAACCTCCTTTGCAACAGTGGGACTATCTTAGCTCTTACCAATTACCCTCTTGTGTGGAGATAAAGCCTAAAAATGGAACTAGCTATGAACGTGAAACACCTTAAGTTTAATCTTTTCAAGAAGCTGGATAGCCTGCGGTCTTATGCTAAGTGTAGGGAAATAATGAGGGTGTGTAGAAAAATCTGGGCTTTTAACAACGAAAAGAATAGTATCACAGAGGATGGAATAGCTACACATAGTGTTACTCACCTGTTCTGCTTTACCAAACTGTGAACCCCACCGCTCCAAGACTTCAAGGTGGATGAGACCGTCAGAGTCCCCGTCACACACGTCAAACACCTCTTTGAGTTTCCTCACATAAGTCAGCAGGTGCTCCGGCTCCTGTACGCAGTCTTCATCCATGTCTTTTAAGCTTTATTTAGTCGTTTTCGGTACTTTCATCCATGGCGTGAGCCTCAAAAGCACCATGTTGATTGGAATCTTCACTTGGTGCGCGCGTGTGTGAAACTAGGAGAGCTCGTGGATGCTGGTTCTACACGCGAGAGGAGGGGAGGGGGGGTGCCGGTGAACAGAGGGCAAGGCTCAACCCGGAAGCTATAAAATTTGGCCATGTACACTAATAAATTAGTGGAGTTTCAAGCTGGACCAACAGACCAATGTAAGTCGAGTTCCTTTTCTGTATTTGTCCTCATTCTTTAAACTTAAAAGGGTGTTTTGGAAAAAAAAAAAAACTGTTTATTTTTTCATCCTCAAACCTTAAATTATGTTCTAAGGACTAAATTTTTGGTTATGTCAAATATATCGTGCATCCCTAATTGATGGTTTTCCTCTTTCATGCATTAATATCTATACAAATATTTTTCTTCACCTACAGTACATCCTCCTGTAGGAAAACATGATATAAAAGGGGCTTTTTTAGGGAAAAAGGATTCATAGGTGGCTCATATGATGAACAATTGTTCATCTATTCCTCAAAGTTGTATCAGAAGATCTCAAAAAGACACATATTTCTTGTTCCATGATTGATATGCCAGATGTTAATAGCTCCTGGTATAAACAAAAAAGAAACTAACAGTTTTTTGCCATGACAGCTGAAGAGACAGGAAACGTGGAGGAGAGTGTGAGATACACATGAACACTCACACTTAAATGAGGCATTTCCTAAAACTTATACTTTAGGTTTTAAATTAAGGAAGTGTGTGACCTGTTAATTTTTTATTATTCATGGATTTTAAAGAAGAAATTATCCTGGAAAATAAAATATCTTATGTCATAGACTTTATGACTGGTCTATAACTCTGACTGACACTGACCATCTTTATCTCCTGGAATATTTACCGCCTTTAACGAAACCAAATAATGCTCTTTTCACTTCAGCTTTGTATTTGACTTACATTCCTTCTGCACTAGCTTTAGAAATGTTCATGCTTCAAGTGTGACGTTGTTGTTATGGTTAATAAACATCTTATCCCATTAAACTGACCCAGTTTTTAGTCTGTTTTACAGTTTCGTGTTATTCCACCAACTATGCAGAGTCTGAAACAAACCTTTATTCCTGACACACTTATCATCCTACCTTTTGTGAACAAAGGAAAGCCTGTCATATTTTTAACAAACAATCTATCAGAAACAATGACAGCTATAAAGAAAATCACCCCATACCAAACTAATTATGTACAAATAATGACCTTATGGTAATTACTGTTGTTTAAAAGAAATAAGAAGGTTAATATTTTCCCTCAGTTATATTGTCCTGCTGTAGAACTTTGAGGAACTTCACATTTTTCTTCAGATCATGTATCTCAGCCTAATGTCACAAGATGTTTGGGAATTTTTTCTCCATTTATGTGCTTACACAGTCATATTTCTACATGTGGGTCAGTATGAGGCAGGCAGCATTACTATTTATGCTCATCACAACAAACTGCTGGGGACTCCAAAAAAGGAAGTGTGTTTACCACTTCAACTTCCCCTATCGCTCGGCCTTCAGGAGGATGTCATACATATGAAGAAAACAGAAAGAGAGAGAGAGAGAAAGAGAGAGAAGGAGAAGCTGTAGGTGCGTCCTTTCTTTAACCAGTCTTATTCTTGTGTCAAACATGCAGGTTGTTAGTGGTTCAAGATCACTTTGGATATACAGTCTTCTTCTGTCTTCCCTACACCTTTGGGGTGAGTATCGTTTACTGTAGGTGTTTCTAGATGCTGTAGTAACTTTGTTTTGCCAAACAACTTAATAAAGTAAACAATATGGCTATTATAAAATTCCACATTGTGTTACTGGCTTAAAATATGTTATTCTTGGGGATTTTAGCACCTGAGGAATGGGCTAGGGAATAAAATATAATACAAGGAAAAACATAATATGTAAATGTAGCTTAGAACAATTTTCAGTCCCTAAAATGTACATTAAAGTATAAAGATGGACAAAGGAAAAGACTTCAGCTGGTATATGTCTGTTTGGTCCACCTTAACTCCACTAACTTATTCATACATATGGCTAATACTTACAGCTGATGTAAGATGTGTACTGGTGATATACCAGTGGTAAATATCAGCAAAATCGTTCATATCTGCTAATACAGATCTTAAGCTTATAGCTGCTGATACCAATATCATGCTGATAATATCATGCATCCACAGGATGGACAAATATAATCAACGCTCAAATCACTACCACTGCCTCCCAATTGTAGAGGGATATTTTTTTTTAAAGGAATACCGTAAAATTTTTCTTGCAACGAAAGTCTCAACCATTAAGTGCCACATTAAAATGTGAGAGAGGATGTAGTCAGCTGTATAGCAAACCATACTCACATATGGGGCTTGCTCTGTTCTTAAACTCTTCCTCTAGAAGTTCTGTGCTATTATATTGAATTCGCTTGCTTGTCCGTCCTCTTAGGGAACATGAATATAATTGCCTAAAAGTGACAGATATCTCTTAAGATTTTCATGGCAGTTAGCGAAAAAGCAATAAGAAGGCAATGAATCAGTAAGAAGTCAGTGTCAGGTTTGGTGAAAAACTCAAAATGAGGACCTAAGTGCTGGGGAGGCACGAGGAGTATCACTGAGAAGAAACACAGAGGAAGACATGCGACGATCTGACAAAGGACAGGGGCATATCGTTGGAAAGCCCCTTTTAAATGGTGCTACATCAAGGAATATGCATTTGTCGGAGGAACGGCATTTTGCTGTTGCTATTGAGTCTCGTTTTGAGCCCAGTTGGTACCTGATTGACAGACTGATCTGGATTGGACCTATGTGATAGGACAACTTCAAGCTGGTGCTCCATAAAACCAAGTTGCGGCATTATTTGGTAAGCCCTAGAACCTCTAAATCTCTAAACTGAAAGCCAAGTTCCATGTAACAGGGGATGCCAGAGGCCACGAAGTGGGTGACAACACCCCAAGAAGATCGTTTCCTCACCCTGTCAGCACTTAGGAATTGTAGGCTGTCTTTGCGTTCAATGTTTGCACAACAATATGGACGACGGCTCTCTGCCTGATGGTGAGAGGATGGTGACCAGGCTGGTGACCGTCATGAGGAGGACGTGCCAGGCTGTTCTAACTGTGTATGGTTCTTCCACATGCTACTGAGGCTCCTCTTGTTTAATGAATAAATTGACAATATACTGTATGTTGTTTCTTTGGACTCCAATCTTCCAGTCCACCAAACAACACCAAACAAGAGTCAATGACAGAATAAGCTGTTTGGCAATGGCAGAGAAGATTTGGCAAATTTTTCATGGGTGCAACCTACATACTCAGCTCTGCTGCTCATTCCACAAATGTATGTTCCTTACAAATGTGGCACCATTTTAAAGGAAAATAAAGAGGCTTTCCAGTGATATAAAACGTATTGCCAGGAAGCACTGTAACAACACAAAAAAATCTTCCAAACACAAATTTCCTTGTTTTTTGTGGTAGGTTAAGAGATATGGCAGGAGACCATATTTGCCTTTTTAGTACAATCCTGCTATTTCATATCCTGTTTACATAAAAAGGTGAAAAAAACCCACATTTACCTATTTGGTAAAGTTTTATCATCACAACATGAAGCAATCTCAGCAGCATTTTGAAACACCTGCTGCATGGATGAACACCTTCTACAGCTCAGAGTGAAGTTATGAAACTCAACCGATCCTTTCATCTCTCAATCTCTTGTTCATAGAGGGACAATCGACTCCCACACCCCCTCTCTTTCTCCCACCTCCTGAGATTTACATCCACCTGAGGACTGAGGAATCAGCGGTGTTGGTTTGCCGGGCTCCTGAGGGCCACCATGGGACCATCTTCATGTTGTACAAGTACAGAGAAAAGGTAATAATTTAAGCCTTTCTATGTCAGTGTTTGTGGTCCTTTTGCCCTCTGTCAGTTCCTGTTATTTGATTTTGCTCTGGTATTTTTCTTGGTTCATTTAGGTTGACTCTCAGGAGATAAATTCAAGTGTGACAGAGGTTCAGTTCACTGTGAGGCTGCAAGAAGGTGATTCAGACCAACAGGAACTCTTCTGCTGTCTGTATAAGGACCAGGGCGGTCGATACAGTGGTTTCAGTCCCTATTTGCCACTGGAGCACCAAAAAGGTATGTTTGCGATGCTTCTTTTTCAATATTACACACACTTCATGGTTGTGTGAAGCTGTATCTGCACCATTTTATTAAATGTGAAACACAGAGGTGGAGGTAGTAGACTAAATATATTCATTCTGCACCCCGTCGTGGTTCTACACATGGTTTAAAACAATAAACACTCCCATCCGCTGCAGCATGCAGGTGCTCTGTGGTCTCTCATTGTCTTCCACTCTGTGGGCGTGTGTGCTGTGTCGTTACATCCTGCTCTTCATATTGAAACCACACACTCACACACATTTACAAAAATCATCAAACAGAATGTGAAGAGGCTCCAATGTTGATGGTTACATAGGGCGGTTTGGCGGGCAACTGTGGCAAACCTAGATTGTTAGAATGCTCAAAAACAATTTAGATAATGTTTAAGTCACTGCCATGTCACTTTTTGGTTTGTTGGTAGAGTTTTTGAGGTGTTAGAGTTTGACATTTAACAGCCATGTTGATTTTCACAGTAAGGGTTGGCAAACATCTTTACATTGTACACCCATTGATAATCAATAGGAAACAAAATGGTCTAGTTTAGAGATTCTCAACTGGTCTTGCCTCTGAACCCACCACTATCACAACCAACCAACAATTCCTACAATTTTCAACCACTTAAATTTATCTAATGATTAATGTTACGGTTTGAAAAAGCTATGATTGAACCAAGAGACAGGACTGCAACTAACATGTTTAAAAATCACATCACCAAAGAAGCCTCATGGACATTTATTTAATTGGCAATTTTTTTTTTTTTTTTAAGATCTGGAGAAATTAGCACATTATAATGGGAAACCCACCTTTGCTACTACTAGATGTCAAGTAATAAGTTGTGATCTCAAGTAAAAAACTAAAATGAACTTATTACCATTGCAAACTACCTTTATGATCAGAAGTTTGACATTTAAATATGGAGCCTAATGGGGACTGACTCACTTTTGGAAAACCCCCTAGTGATTCCTTGGGGAATTGCTGTTTTTGTCATCTGCGTGTTAGCTTTGTGGGCTCTTGCTTGTATTTCATTAAAAAAAAAAGGGGGAGAGGTGTTAAAGAGGTCACTAAAATATGCGTTACTCCTGTTTTTCTCTACTTTAGCAGATGCTGACCCCACTCACCCCATACCCTCTTACTCTCCTCCTGTCCTGTCCGTGACGCCCTCTACTGGTGTGGTAAAACATGGAGACATGCTATCCTTCAGCTGCTCAGTCCCCACTCTTCCTCAGTCTCTCGCTAACTTTGAAAACAAACCAGTGAATTTTGTTTTGCTGAGGACTGCTGTGAGAACAGGAGTGACATCTCCCATCTTCCAGCCTCAGTCCAGTCGGACAACTAACCCCGAACCCCTGCCAGGGCTCTTCACCTTAGGGCCAGTGAGGGGAGGAGAGGAGGGTGGGTACACCTGCCTTTACCAGATCGCTACGAAAAAGGGATTGGTTAATTCAACTGTGAGCAACCTTGTTCATGTCACTATTAAAGGTGAGGATATTTCACAGGATGTTTTAGCTGCACTCTAACAAAAATTTTTTTTTACCCCTTTCTTTAAACCTGCATTTGTATACTTGAGTTGTTTTTTCTTGCATGTCTAAATCATGTGAATTTATGAGATTATGAGCCTTTTTTTGCAAAATTTTGCTTCATTTTTTGGAGGGTCAAATATTGAACCACTCTTAAACATACATTTTTAGTTTTGCTGAAGAATGTATTGTTTGCATTGATGACATTTACAAAGGAGTTGATCGCTGATATTTGTCAGCAGAACTTCACAGAAGTTCAAAAATATTCACAAAAACTCAAACATTTTAAAAAGTTGGAAGGTAGTGGTCGGAGGAAAAAGGTCTTAATCAACTGATATTTAAAAAACCCATCACATTCTAAAAATGTTCACATTTGACCCATTTTAAGTGCAAAAGCTCTGAAAAATCCATCATGAGAGGAAAACAAAAATCAGAGCATATTCACATTTAACACATTTTTCAACCTTTAATGGTTTTCTTTGGTTGTTTTTGTTACCAGACACATTACCACTGCCCACCCTCGTCCTCCAGCAGCAGACAGATGTGTGGCATCTGCTCTGCAGAGGCTCTCCTGCATACCCCGGTGCCCTGTTCTCCCTCTACCTGGCTGATCACGATCTCCCTGTTGCCACTCAACGTGCAACCTCTATTCTCCATCAGGTCGCCTTCCCAGTGCCGGTCCAGGAAACTCCACTGGCTTTTTACCAATGCCAGTACACTGTCCTACTGGGAGAGGCATGGAGCAACTCTGAGCGTAGTCTCCCGTTGATTGTGACTAAAGGTAATGATTTACAGTAAAGCTGTATGAGTGTGGCTTGGATATAATGTCAGGTTAACACCAAATATGACCGTTTATCATCTTCTTTTTTCAGGAGCAGCCCCTCCAGCAATGCCAGGTAGACTAACTGAGAGAAAGCATTTAATATTCAGTGTGAGCTCTACTTGTGAATTTTGAGTGTCAGACAGTAAAACAGAAAAAAGACTCTCCAGCTAATCTAAATTAAAAGAAATTCAAGCCATATTTACTGCAGAGAAAGCTGCCACGCCAGTTAGTCTCTACATCAACTCTTAATCATACATCTACTTCAGTGACCATGAATGTAATCATTTATATACCTCACATAATCTAAGTGTGATTCCTGCAGATGCTCCTGCTGTGGACTGGCCTCTTGTTCTGGGCTCTCTCTCCGCTGTGGTTTTGTTTCTCTGTTCTCTGGCTCTCGTGGTTATTGTGGCACACCGGAAAGGTATTGCACACACTAACAGTACTTCACAACACTTCTGTTTTCTCAGGAATTTATTACACTGTAATGATTGTCATCCTGTGTAAAATGTTAATGTTAATCTTCTTCCTCTTTCCCTTCCGTTTTTATTTAGCTAAAGCAGCAGCAGAAGAAAGGAAGAAAAGGTACTGGCTCAGCTGATGATTTTAACATTGTGTGTCCCTTAAGTGAATAAAAATAAGTGAGATTTATGTGGCTTACTGAGGAGACACATTGGCAACATTAAAAATGTACTAAGTGCAGAAATGTTCCACTCATAATAAGCTGTTTATATTCCTTT
Source organism: Cheilinus undulatus (assembly GCF_018320785.1). Classification (NCBI taxonomy): domain Eukaryota; kingdom Metazoa; phylum Chordata; class Actinopteri; order Labriformes; family Labridae; genus Cheilinus; species Cheilinus undulatus. The sequence continues at coordinate 31,285,676 of NC_054868.1, read as the reverse complement.
TAAACTGATAGACTGTGATTATACGTTGGTGGGCAATGAGCATCAGAGGGAAATTTGCATGTGTTAAAAGCCTCTTACATAATTTTATCATAGACTTCCTCCAACAAAGCTTTGTTTTAGGGTATTAAGGCTGATTTTTATATATTTTAGTATTTCAAATACTTCTTTTGGCTGCACTGCTGGTAATACATTTTGCTTTAACTGTTTCAGACAGGAGGCACAGTTTTGGACTCAAGTTCATGCAAAAGACCATATTGTTGGTGAGTTAAAAACAATATTATTGGCCAAGATGCAAGAGTGTGTTTAGACTTTAGTCCCGTTTTTGTTTATGTTCAGGATATGGCATTAACATGTCTACATACATGATAACTACCAGTCTCATGGTTTTTAAAAGCTGTAACTTATTTGCCCGGGTGCCTTTGATGTTGAAAACAAATCAACAATTTTAAATCAAATGAAAATGCTGTGGTAAAAGCCTCACCTCATATGCACATTTGCACTTACTAATCTAGTAACTGTAACTTAAATCTATGCAGATAAATCCCTCACATCATATACATATATGCACTAATTTATCTACTTACCGTACCAATAACTAATTTAATCTATTTATCATACTCAAATGCTGCATGTAATTAATCTATTCACTTTACCTCAGATGCTGTAAGAAGGCTCTCTGTGATAAAATGCATTACCTTATAGGCACTAATCAACTATATTAAATTATCTTACCTACCTCATGTAAATCTGCCCACATCCTTGCATGTTTTTATACTCTGATCATCTCAAGTCATCCTCCATGCACCCTTTGGATGTATTGCAACCATACTATTAATGCACAGGGACTTGTATATACTTAGAAGTAATGCCTTAAACAGCTTGTACATATTTAAATCATAGTTTTAATTTAATTTTTATAGTTTTGATTAATTAATGTTTAATTCAATAAAGCTTAAAAGCTTATTCTGATAGTGAATATTAGACTACAGTGGCTTATTGTGGGCATGGCTCTATTAATTGACAACACTGCTTTGCAGATATAGTGCTTCCATCTGGTTTTTAGCAGTAGGAGAAGAGAGTAACAGCAAATATTAAACATGTCTTCACCTTTGACTGGTGTCAGCCCATTACTGCCACCACATAGGGCAAGAGAGCAATTGGGTATGTAATGGAAATAAGATACCCAGCTGTCAGCATTTCAGTGCTTTCTCCCATCCAAACTTCTAGTTACACATCATTCTGTCATTTACAAAAAAGAAGCACAGATTCTTGGCCACTCCAGAATTAAGACCTTGTCATTGACAACCAGAGTCTCCATTCTTAGAACTTTAAATCTTGCGTGGTTAAATGTAACTTTAGAATAAAGAAGCTTATTATGCTAGCTGTTGGCCAACCATTACATCCACTGACCCTGCAATTTTGGACCAGCTACCTCCCTTATCAGCTGGAATGTGGTATATTTTACAGATCATGTTTAACACTCAGCAAGTGTTGTCCATTTTACCTTATGCTTCATGTTTATGAGACTCACACTTATGAGACTCATGTTTATTTATGATATAAAATCAGAGTGGCTCCGATCGTCTTCCAAGCAGATCAGAGAGGGAAAAAACACTCATAACACACCACAACATAATCTGGCATGATAATCTCGACAACCATCTGATATTCCAGATTGTGCTGACTTTGGTTGGAAGGGTGGATCAGGCCGAAATCGGTGTCTGCACAGGTAGTTGGCAGCTGTCAGAAAACAGGGTAAGGTGTCCAGTTTACAGTGCCCCAGCATTTTTGTTCCTTATGGAGTTCCTCATATAGCAAAAAGGTAAGGGCTTGTCATGGTTTCTGAATTCAGGTTATGATGTTTGCATTGCCCAAACACAAAACAGGACACTTGAAAAAAAATGATCAAAAACGGGATACTCAAGTCCATGTAAACACGCTCAATGACAGCAGCTCTGCAGTATGTTGCATGAATATACATTATAGACCAAAGCTTGACAGTGTGCTGTTTGTTATTTTTGCAGACCTGACCCTCAGGCGCGCAAGCTTCACCTCTCAGGTAAATATTACTTAACACCTCAATCTCTGATTAATAAGGAAAAAAAAAAGATCATGAGTGCCATGACTCCTTTTTACCTTTTAAATTGTGTTTGTATTTCATCTCTCATTTGAGGCTAGCTAGCTTCATGTTGCTTAAAATATCCCCATTGAAGGACAGCTTGGTTGGATTTTGAATGCTTGCAGACTTCTCTGTGGCATCTGTCATGCTCAACCTCATGTCAATTGGCTCCTGGATGAGTGATTCTTAAAAATAGATCAAAGTTCATTAATTATTGAAAACGCGTGGATTGTTCTCTAAACAGCTGGACACTAATCTTGCAAAGCAGATAGTTTCCTTGTTTCTCATTGGCGAATCCATCTTGCAAAGCTCCTGTCTGAACCGTTTGGGCCCGTTTAGAAAGTGACAGTACCAATCAGCAACAAGGGGCAGTACTTTAGGGCGTGGTGGAGACGTGACGTAAGCAAGCAGCAACAAGAGGCTGGTGCAATTATGGCGGAAGACATAAGTGTGGATGCTGCTGAAGCGCTAGTTTTGCCAGAACTTGACGACATTTCTTTGTTAAAAGAAGAACAAAGATCAGCAGTGAGTTGTTTTTCGACAAAAGTCATGTACTGACGTGCCTATTGTCACCATGGTTCGCGTTATGCAGTTCTATATGGAATTTATTCCTCGGTAGCTGTGCATGCGCACCTTGGCAGTGGCGTCGACGTCACGTGTTTTGTTGCTCTGATTGGCCAGTAAAGATGTGACAGATAGAACGTTCATCCAGTCATCCTCTGAGTTTTTTTCAAAGGCTCTGCCCTTTCCCAAACGCCAAAGGTTTTCCAGATGGATGTGAGAAACAAATCCATCTGGCGCGTCAGGTTAGCTGGACACAGGCCTCTTTGCAAATAATACTGGAGTAGAAACAACTAAATATGGACTGCACATTTAAAGGGGATCACTTTACAGCTGAAGTTATAGTATAACTATAATTAAATAGTTATTTCATTGGGTTTTATCACTATATGCAGAACATTAAATAATGTCAAATTTACCCTTAAAACATGTTAGAATTGCAGCTGTAATGATATTCAATTCTACACAAAAATAAGGCTGCTAGTGCGCAGTTTTCTGATATCAGTCTGCCACTTCCTTTTGCTATCTCTGCTATTTCTGCTGCCTCCATATTTCTCCTCTAGATTCAATTGGACAAACAAGTATAAACCTTCCAGCCTCTGCTGTAAACACACACATATGTATTCATATACAGCCAAACACGTGGACACACTGCCACTTAACCTACATCCTGGACACACATAGTTTCCTTTTTTCCCCCAGACACTGGGATATTTCTGTGCAGGGTTTGAATCTCCCTTGCATTAGTTTTAATCACATTCATAAACAATTAGCTGAATTGCTCTCTCCAGGCTCCCTCTTTCTCTGGCTGTTGCCGCCAACTGACAGAAAGACCAGCCATCAATCAGGAGACAGCCACAACAGGAGCTGAATGTTTAATATCAAATTTTTTTTATTATTTTTCATTTTTTATTCAGTTAAGGCTAATGCTTCTTGTTTTTTTGTACTGCTGCTGCCCTGTTCCCTCTTTTTTAATGGAAACAGTTCAAAACTTATTTTACATCAGCTGTTTGAAGGGAGAAACATAATACCTCGAGCTCAGCAACAAAGAATAGTAGGTTGACTAGAGGACAATGTCTCACCATAATCTAAGGATGCTGTGGCTAACAGAAACTTTATGTTGATGGGAAAGATGGGGAATAAGATTATAGACTACATTAGATTTGGAAGGGTCAGAAAATTAGAATTGGGTTGCTGAATTGACAATGAAATGGTTACAAGGTTGAACATATTAAAATTTAAAACTGTAAAAGTAGAAGTAAAGTGATGATGTGACTGATAAAGAAGAAAGGGCGTTAAGGCTGATTTCTATAATATCTTGCACGTTTGTTTTTCTGATTATGTGCAGGAATGGGCCAGTGCTGGCACAGCGACAGAGACCAGCTCTAGATCTCCTTTATGGAACTCAATGTCTACATTTGCAACCCCGAGCCATCAGATCCATTAGAAAGCTTCTCTCTCTCTCTCTCTCTCTCTCTCTCTCTCTCTCTCTCTCTCTCTCTCTCTCTCTCTCTCTGTTTATATTTTATTCCAGGTTATCAGTGTAGCATCAGTTGGAGATACCCAGCGGGACAGGAAGTGCTATTTCCCCAGTTCTTATGTGTATTAGTAAAATTGTACAGTTTGACAGGATATGTTGTTTGGTTGATCTTTTATGTTTCTAAATACAGATTTCTTTTATTATTCAAGAACTGTGACTTTGATTTTTATTTATTTTTTTGTTTGGTAAACTGGTAAAAAAATAAGAACAGGAATGTTAGATTTATGTTTTCATCAGCAAGCACCTAAGGCCAAAGATCTTGACATATGTTATACTATATGTTGGTATGTCAAGATTAAAAAAAAGACAAAAAGAAAACAATTTTACTCCCTGGCAAGAATCGACCAGAAAACAAAGCAAACTTGAATGTTATTTGTCCCCTAATAGGTAATATGCAGTTGCAGAATACTTAGGCACTGTGACTGATCTACAGCTGAGGAAATGTTTGACCATGTACAAACTCAGTGAGCACGACTTTACCATCCAGAGAGGACGCCACAGACATAGAAAGAACAAACATTTTACCAGCTTTAGGTGCAACACTGTAAAAATATTGTTGCACTTTATGTGAGCAACACCATGAAATGGGCTTTCTGGTTATTTATTATTTATACATTTGTCTTTGGGTGAACAGCATATTCAGTTAAACAGCAATAGATCACTTTGGTTTGGTTCACTTTGGACAAAATAGGTTACTGCCTAAGAGTCTTGTGTTGTTAATAATCATAATAAATGAATAATGTCAACATTACTCACAAACGTATATAGGTCTTAAAATATTGTATGTGGTGGTAAAGCTTTGATGTTCATACTGTGTCATGATTGTGTAAGAAATCACTACAGCAGTGAGCAACATCAGCCAGGTGTAGTTCTGCTAAATATTCTGCAGAGGGCAGCGTTTAGACATGCTTTAAAGCCAGAAACACACCTGCAGTAGAGTTCAAAACAGCTTCTGTTCAGTAGAACAGTGTGTCTGTGATGAGCATGAAGGCAGTTACATTGCAGCCACTGAAAAATGAGTTTTTCCTTTACGTGGGGATGATATTTGAACAAGAACCAACTTTGAGAACATTGTGTTACAGAAGTTGTGCCTGCACTTGTTTTTTTGGTTTCCATCTTCTATCCTGTAGTTGAATGTGCCAAGACCTGTGTGAAAGTAAGAGAGGGAAAGGAATCAATATGGAGAGATACACCTTCCACCTGTTTATCTGGGTTTTATGGTGGACAATAACTCTGCAGAGAAGAGCTGTCGCTTTACTACAGGAAGCTACAAAAAGCTAATTCTATGTTATCACTGAGTTTTATCACATTTGACTGCACAGGGCTTTCCATCAGGATCAGAACTGCACACAGACAGTGTTTTTATTTATTTGTATTTTCTACCAACATAGAAATAAGCCTCATATCTGGCATTATACTCTTTTGTTCATGTCATTGTGTGGTCAGAAGCACACACCGTGGAGAAATTTAACCCCATATATATGGGCAGCCCTGTTTGAATAAGACACAGCATAATGGTTGGGAGCCCGACTTATTGAGCTCATGCTGGTGAATCTGAGTCGCACCTTAATTTGCAGCCAAAGCACACCAACCTTGTTGCAGCATCACCTCATGTATCTCCGTTTATATTTGTGACTCACTGAATTATTGCTCAGGTCTATATTAAGTGAGATCTCGAAATCTATGATATAGTAATTGCTCTTTTAATGGCAGCTCCTGCGGTGTCTCTGAGGTATTAGTGAAAAGGTATGTGCTGAGACTGAAGGAGAAAGATGTCGGCTTTTCCTTTATATCCTGAAAGTTATGGCGCCTGCTTTGAGTTAATAATTCAATTCAAGCTGATGCAATGCACTTTATTCATTTTGTAAGTCAAGGTTTTAGAAAAGATTTAGATTGGCAGACAAATCAGACGGTTCACCTGTCTCTGTCAGTGTGTTCACAGGAACAATACCAGACAGCCCTGTGAAAGCACTCAAAGGCAAAAGCAGATGGAAAGTACTGAGAGTTATATTCTTTAATGTAAATGAACAAAGCCTCAGTTAAGAACTCCATCTTTAACAACACCTTTAACCATTTTGTACTTTTTTCTAACTGGATAGAAATCAGAAAATACAGACAAAATATGATTACTAAACAAAACAAAGCCAGCCTTCAGTTGGCAGGCAATTAAGAGACAGCTTGTGTCTGTGTGAGTGTTTCTTGAGCCTTTTTGACATTTTTTATGTTTTCAATTTAATTTAAAGCATGAAAATCACTGAAACTTCTGGACTTACAGAGTCAACAGCCTGGTTAGATAACAGCAGGCTGAATGTACTTATAATTGTAGGTACTCAGTGTCTGTTAGGAGGATGCTCTTAGTGGTCAAATTATTGCATCCATTGTTAGCAGTTTCTATTACATAATTAGTATGCAATACAATCACATTTATCCCAAAAAATTTTAAAACAAAATAAGCATCTTTCTATTATGCGATTTCTCTTAATGTCTGTTTTTATGATGCATCTTCAATAAATCAATCATGGTCAATACAATTTGGCGTAAAAAGACTCTTCAATGTCAAAGTGAAAACAGATTTCTACAAAGTGATGCTAATTAAATACAAAAATATCAAATGTAAGAAGTGACTGCATAAATATTCACCCACTTCAAGTCAGTATTTAGTAGATGCACCTATGGTATTTGACACTGCAATTTTACTCCATTCTTCTTTGTAAAACCGCTCAAGCTCTGTCAGGATGCACAGGGATCGTGCTTGAACAGCCCGTTTCAGGTTCAGTCAATTTACTTATTGGAGTGAAGTCTGGGCTTTGACTTGGCCATGCTATGGTTCTCTTGCAGACTGATGAAGATTTCCTTCAGGATTTTCCATTTTGATGCATTATTTAAGCCTTTGCCTTTACAAGCCTTTTATGCCCAGAGGCTGAGAAGCATCCCCAGTGCATGATGCTGCCACCACTGTGCTTCAAAAAACAAATTATATTGACCATGAGGGATTTAAAAAATCAGTAAAAGGGTTGAACATCAAACATCCACTGTGACTTATGAATGTACGCTTCAGATTTTGGCAGTTATAGATCAAAGGTAAGTGAACCTGGTGTTCATCCCTTCTCATAAGCCCAATATCTCAGAAATGCTTTCAGTGGACTTCTTTAAATTTGGCCAATTTTTTTGAACTTTGCACAAATGTTGATCCACTCTGACTCATGGCGTAACCAATCAGATTTTGTCACAAAGGCTAAGTTCACACTACAGCCCTTAATATTCAATTCTGATTTTTTTACTCAGATTTTTCTCTGATTTGTTTTTTTGTTTGTTTGTTTGTTTGTTTTTTGTTTGTTTTTGGCTGTTCACACATAGTTGAACTCAAAAAGATCAAAAACGTAGCTGATTTAGAACCACATACATGAAAGTGCCCTGAATCTGATTCAAAAAGGTCAGATTCAATGTGACTTGTGCTGTTCACACTTTTCAAAAAAATCAGATATAAGTCACATATGAGCAAAAAAAGATCAGATATGAGTCACATGAGCATTGTAAATGTAGCTTTAATAGATCAAAGCTCTCTGGGACTCATCTTCATTCTTGCTTGGGAACACAATAGCTCAGGAGCGCTATGACAAACTTTCCACATATGTACACTCTGACACAAGGATGGACGCATTAGTTCTTGGAGGTCAAAGGTCATTTGACCTCATGTTCTTTGCTTGTAATTGCTACATCTCAAGAACTCTTACCGGGGTTTTCTTCAAACTTGGCACTATTGCCCACTTTGACTAAAGGGCTAAGTAAGAAGATTTTGGAGGTCAAGCATCAAGATCATTTGACATCATGTTTATCCCTTTCTAGCCTTCTGTCACTCCCACTACCACAGATACCACCCCAGCCCGGTCCTACACTTGCAGTAATTTAAATGCCAGGCTGTCGTTATCATATAAAGATATTTTCTTCAACATTCAAGAAAAAAATATATATCAACAAATCATTGAGGCAATCTTTTCAGTGAACACCTGTTCAATACAATACAGCTCTTCATACAGCATCAAAAGTGCTGTCACTGGTTTATGATGATTCTCTCTGACTCAGCTCTGCCGTCATATGACCTCTTCTTTCAAACATCAAACACATCAGGCATTAAAGGATAATATGTGAGCTATCAAAGGAAAGGCTCTAGGTCTCTATTATTGTCTGCTCAGAGAACAAACACACATGAGTCAGAGTGACTAGAGATCAAACACCCACTATTGTTACTGCATTACCAATGTCAAACTGACCATTTGGCATGCACATAAAGGCATTATATATGATTATAGCAACACAGAGAATTCTACTGCATTGAAAATCATCTTTTGTAAGAAGGGACGAGAGATAAAAGAATTCAGATCCTTCTCTAAAAAAACAGTATGCAACAATATAACCACTGTATTAGATTCTTAACATACTTTATGGTGCTTTTATTAAAGACATGTAGGTAACTATGAATTATGAACATGGTTTGTAAAACATGAAGTAGCTTAGAGCAAAATAATTTTGTGAGCATTCATGAGCATTTTTACCTGTGTGTTAAAATTTCAAATAAGTTTAGTATTAAGGTGTCCTTAAAAAACCTAACATGGTCTGAATTATACCAACCAGTAGACCCTTAGTCAGTCTCGTGGAAGGGGGTGGTGTTAATTGCCCTTCATGCAGTCGCTCCATTCATTTCTCTTTATTTACTAAAGCTCTGCAATGCAAGTCTAGCAGGAGTGGTGGTTTTACTATTGCTATGGGGGTAAAAATAATCACTGCAAGTCTTGGATAGTCCCTTACAATAGTTAGTGGTTTTTATGATGGATTTAACAAATGAGGAGAAAAGCAAGATCACTGTTGGTTTTTACATCATAAGGACATACAGCTGTGATCTGAACACAATCATTAATGAAAGGAGGATCATTAAAGTGTGATGATTTGGATTATTTATCAGCTCGGGATGTCTCACAAACTGAGTGACCCTGCAAGAGAGAGACAAGTGAGAGGCCACCATGACACCTAAGACTACCCTAAAGCAGCTGAGATGGGAGAGACTCTGCATTCAACAACTGTTGCCCGGGCTCTTCACCAGTCAAAACCTTTTCTCTAGTTCACCAAAAGGCATGTGGAAGACTCCATGGCCATGTTTGACGGACACCAAACACTGCACATCACCACAAATACACCATCACCACTGTGAAGCACAGTGGTGGCAGCATCATGCTGTGGAGATGCTTCTTGGCAGCAGGCCCTAAAAGGCTTGTAAATGACAGAGGGTAAAGTGAGCACAGCAAAATATTGAAAAATCCTGGAAGAAAATCTTATTCAGTCTGAGAACCATGAGAACCATGGCCTGGGAGAAGATTAATTTCTAGCAAGACAATGACCCAAAGCATACAGCAAAAGCTACACAGAAATGGTTTAATGACAACAAGGCCAAGTCAAAGCCCAGACCTCAATCCAACAGAGGATTTGTGGTTGGACTTGAAAAGGGCTGTTCACACCTGATCCTGACAGAGCTTTAGCAGTTTTGCAAAGAAGAACAGAGTAAACTCGCAGTGTCCAGAGGCAGAGGTAACAGCCCTATGTTTGGTTTATGACAGTGCAGTTGCACTCAGAGCACTGAAGCAAACTGTTGCCGTAAGTGGAAAAATAAATCGCTTAAAATGATCCAGCTGCTCCAGTAAGTGGACTAGTCTCAATCTCCCACTGTGGCAGAGGGTTTTCCTTAAGACACACATTAAGCACACTCTTTTAACTGAAAGCAAAATATTTTATTCACATTAATGCTCAATGAAAAAAATGAAACCTCTACTCACACTCACACACATCTCCCTCACTTCTTTTGTACTTTTGTCCTCTTGACAATGAGGCATCATAGGAGCAGCTGCTAATCCTCTGAATGCTGACTGTCTCACACAATGCTGCCTCGCTGACTTTGAGCCAGCAGGACTTTGGATGACGGTGATAATGAAATATCATGGAAATGAGTCTGGAGCTGAGCAGGTGATAGACAGGTGTGCTGGCTTTTTTTGCTGGGTCAACACATCTGAAAAGCAGCCAGATTAGATATCAAAGAGGGAGATTACCGAGAAAATAAAAGCCTGAATGAACGGTCTGGATGGGCTGCACTGTTTGATAGTCTGAGTATGGGAGAATAATCTTTGATCTTTGGCTCTACCTGTTTTTTTTCAGAGCTAACAGAACATACAGCATGGAGTATTTCTGACAAGAATTGCTTTGGTTGAGAGGGTTTTTTTCTGCATTCATTTACTAATAGGCCTTTGTTCAAAGATGATACATTGCTTGCTAAAATAGTAAGGCAGTGTGCTTTTTTGTCATTATTTCTGGCATTGTGGCATAATAGGGAAAGTTACCCAGTGAGGAATGAAGCTTAATAATTGTGAGCATTTAAGTTGCTGCAGGTCCTTCATAATAATGTAGAGGCAGTGTGGCACTGGGCTGCGTCCAGTCAAAATGAGCTGTTGAATTATTCATAGGAGATTGGGAGGTCACTAAAGCGTGGTCTGCTGATCTAACCTACACACATACACACACACTGTTACAGAGTGCCACTGGGCAATTTTATGTACTTAATTCGGCATGTTTCAAAGCTGTTTCCATGGTGATGCATTTCTCATTGATCAATGGCAGTTTAAGGGAGAAAAACAAACACTAAACATGAAAAAAAATATTTGCCCAGAACTAGAGCATTTGTTTTGTGTTGAGGTCTGCTGGAGAAACTACTACAGCCAGTCTAATTTTAAGCATCTGTGCAACATAAAAAAGTAGAACAGCATGAATGCATCTCTAGATTTATTGGATGTTTATAGGTCTTGATTCAAATTGAGACAAAAAGAAAAATCTTGTGTGAAGAACAATTTATTTAAAAAAATGTGAACTCATCCTTAAAATTCATCCTTAGCACTTAGGTGTGAAGGTGATATACCTGGCTCTGTAGAAGAGTCAGTACCAACAAAGAAATCTCCCTAAATATGAGTCATTCCTGAAGTGGTGATGTATCGTGCAACATCACTGGGCCCTAACACCACAGCTGTATACATCAAGAAGTCTGATTGGTTCAGTATGATTTGCACTATTTTGTTTTTCCACTGTCAAAAGTTGGAAAATATATAAAAATAACCATCCCACTTATTTGGCAGCCTTCTGTTGGGGTACCCAGATCGGACCCTGATGAGCATTGGCCCTTTAAGGGCGCACTCACACAAGGCCATCTGTACCGTGCCTGGGCCCATTTCAGCCTAAAATCAGGTACATTTGGCCAGTGTGAGTGCAATCGTCCGGTGCTTTGCCGCGCCACGCTCCGCGGCCACAGCACAGAAGGACGAGGTAGGCTGAGGAACGGCACGGATGCAAATGAAGGAGCACAAGCACGGGAATGTGACGTAACGTTAAGTAACAACAAGAGGACCTGCCTCAGAGCGCAGAGAGCACACCAGGTAGCAGCTGCATGCGAGAGACAGCAGGATTTTTTCTAGAAAGATAGAGAGAACCATATATTTTGTCTCATTGTATTCAAACAAGTTACAAAGATTTTATAAGAGCTAAAGAATGTAACCTTTAAGAAGATTTGCTGGTAGAATCCTGACAAAACCAAGCTCATGAGGTTTTAAACTTAGAGAAACCTGCATACCATTACCACATCTCAGGGTGATGTGACTGAGTTTTTGTCTTCTTATAAATACCTTGGGTTTTGATTGTTGATTCTCTTACTTTTAAGCCTCATATTGAGCAACTAATAAAGAAGTTCAAGTTGCGTCTGGGCTGTTACTTCAGAAATAAGTCTTGTTTATGGCTGACTGCAGGGGTGAGCCCTACACATGAGTCTGTATGTGACTGACTGCCCAACTGCCTGACTGACTATACTTTAAGAGTTGTACAGAGTTACATCAGCAGAGGAGTATCGACATCTAATGGTGGTTCATGGAGCATGGAGAATGCTGTCCGGGACAGTCAGCATTAATTGAGGAGAACGAGGCGGTAGCTATGTACTCAAAACCGTTTGCTATGACTTCCTCCAGAGCAGTGATTCGCTCGGCTATAGCTCTGGTATAGTGTCAATTTTACACGAACTTGACCATGCTGCTGCATGAAATAAAAATGAATACAACTTTAAAAGCTTTTTATGACAGGAAAGATGTTTTAGCTCTTCTGCTGGCCTGCTTTGGTACGAGTTTGTGAGAGTTACAAGTGAAAGTTTGGTTAGTGGAGGGAATAGCTTGGACTTAGCCACAGTTGCAGTTATGTACAAACTGGACAAGGGCTGAGAGCAACACTGAAAGTTTTTCATGACAGGAAAGATGTTTTCACTCTTCCCCGGTCTGTTTTGTTATGGGTTGGCGATTGTTGCTGGTGGGGTTTGCCAGTGTTTTCTACGGCTGCTGCCGCAGTAACTATTAGCTTGGATGTAGCTGTAGGAAAGCAGCAGTTCAGCTGGAACTGGACCACATTTCTTTTTTCAAAACAAGGGCAAAGAGCCCAAACTGGAACCTTTTCTTGGCAGAGAAGATGTTTTGCTTGTCTCCTGACTGGCCGGCAGACTGTCAGCTCTAGAGAAGCGCATGGGTAAAAAGTTGTTTTGTCTTGAAGCTCTGATTGGTCCATCAAGGATGTGAGAGACAAAATGTTCCTCCAATCACCTTCTCAAACGCTTTCTATGGGAGCTGTCTCAGAACCAGTTGATCTGGTGTGTCAGGTTACCTCTCCCCTGTCCAGCATTTCAACAGGCATCCCAGATAGTTGCGGTCAGCCATTTACTTGATTTTACTGCTGAAAAAAGGATTGTTGCTGCCACTTTCATGCCTTTGATTGATTATCGTGATGTTCTACATGCATGAATCTTTCCAGTGCCTTAATTTTTTAGATACTGTATACCATGGGAAACAGATGTTTATACAGAATCTTAAGTCCTTATCATTGTATTCTGTATGATCAAGCTGGTTGGCCTTCTTTGACCTCTTGTAAACTAAATCATTGACGTATCCTTGTTTATAAGGCTGTGCTTAATCTGCTTCCATGATACCTGTGCAAATGCTGCTTAATCATGAATGTCTTGTTTTCATGAATTGCAATTGAAATTTAGCCTGATTAATTGGTCAGCACTAACATCACACCCTGTCTTTTAATATTGGTTCACCCCGAGAGGTGGAGATTTATTAAACATACATATGCGTTTATTTATGTATATGCATTTCTCTATATATTATATTATATATAATGTAAAAAAGACCTATTCATTAAGATGAAGTATTAAATTTTTTAAGGCGTATTCTAGTATTCTGTATTCTTAGTGAATGCCATTTTTCGTGAGAGCTCTAATGAGTTTCAATGCTGTGTTGCCCTTTGAGCTGTTTCTAACTTTGTGTTCCTTTGTACTGTTTATATTAAAGTCCTGCAATTATGATTTCAGCACACTGAAACAACAGTATACTTACCGTAAAACCACAAAGTTAAATCAACAACTCTATGACAGTGTGTCAATAAAAGGATTTATTGCATGGTAATTATGTGAGATTGGATTGTACTGTACACATGTAATAAGCTAGTAACTCAATAAGCACATCATTGTAAGAATAAAACTGGCATTGTTTCATTATTTTCAGTATAAGATACAAACCAGCTCCACCTATTTTCATCATCAAATAAATCTATGCCAACCTTAGAATAGCAAAGAACTTCATAAAAGTTTGGAAATCTCTTTCCTTCTAAATTTACATTTTCTTCTCTCTGATGCAGTGCTATCATTATTTTATTGTGCCTTTTTTACATTCATTAGTCTCTAAGTTTTCCAGTACCAGAAGCAGGCCAAGTGCTTTAACCACTAATAGGTGTGCTTCCTCCCCTCTCTGCTGAAGGTCTCTTCAGAGTTTTGAGTCCACCATCAATCCTTTCCCTGCCCCCAATTCTTCTGACCCCTTTTGCAGCCTCAATCCCTGGCCTCTTTCTTTCCTCATGTTCTCTTTTTCCTCCTCTTCTCTATCACTCCCTCCTCTACTCTGTTCCTTCTTTTCCTTTAACAGCTCTTATTTTTATTGCACCATCGTTTTAGCCCCTCACTTCAAAAGCGGAGGTCTCAGGTACCCCCCCCAATCCTCATTTGTCTTCCTGGTTGTGTCCGTTGATCAAGCCAGCCTCCCAGCGTTGCACCAAAGGTGTCTTCTTTCTGGGACTGTAGAATATCTGGGTTTAAAGATACAAATAAAGGAAGAGTCAGGGATGAATGCAAGGCAAAGAGGACACAGAAAGAGAGTTGCATGAAAAAAAAAAAAAAAAGCCAGAGTACAGAGACATCTGACAGCAGGGGTCAACTAGTCAAAACAGGAAATATGGGGTAGAAAGATAAACATTAAGAGATGAATATTTCCTGCAGAGTACATGTCTTTGAATGATCTTCATTAGCTCTGCTATTCAAAGAAAGAGTAATGCAACAGTGAATCAAGGCCATATTCAGTATGGTTTTTTCTTTTACGTGATCTGCAATCAGGACCCAGGTCTTTGTAGAGAGCAGAAAGAGAAAAAGCTGAAAACACTATGTACAAAAGGAAAGGGAGCTTGAAAATTTTTCTTTGATTTTGTTACCTATAAAATAAAAAAAAATCTAAACCTCTTCCACTGGACTTGGTATCAAACTCATATAAGAGTTCATTCATAGACTAGCTCATAGTTGTTATCTTGTTAGTGGCTAAATGATGAGATTAGCTGTTGCCTATCCAAATCTAACAGTTATTTAGTTTACAAAACCAGAAATCGGTGCCCAGGTGTGTGAAGAGAGCAGATAAACAACCAGCCAAAGCTCATCATTTGAGAAGAACACTAAAGTTGGTGAAAGGAATAGTAGTCTGACAAAAAAATGCTTTGAAGAAAATCCTTGCTAACACTTTGTTAGCCTAATTTCTGCAGTTTCTATTGTATCGGGTATGATTAACTTCCTAGTTAGCAATTATATTATCTAATTTATGTTTCAGTGATAACATTAGCTGTTAATTAGCTAACAAGGATATATTACATATAAATGAGAGGAACAATAACGTCAGAGAAAGGAAAAGTGGCTTAAAAAATTGCTTTGTAGAAAATTCCTAGCTAACACTTTGTTAGCTTAAGTTTCTGCCTTTTCTAATGCATCATGTAGGTATTATTAACTTCCCAGGTAACAATTATATTGTTGAATTTATGTTTCAGTGATAATATTATGTCTTAGCTTACAGGGATGTATCAGCAAAAGAAAAGGGAAAAAATATAATAACTTTGGAATAACACGGCTAACATTTAGCAGAAAAAGTTAGGCTATGTTTTCCCTATTGTATCATGTATCACTACTGTTGGTCATATTAACATTCAACCACCTTTTTTAAAAATCTTTGTACTTGACACTAGCTATTGTCTTATCAACCCTCTGAGTCCTAAGCTTTTAACAATTTTTTTCTCCCCTGGTCTAGCCTGTCTTAAAAAGCTTGTAAAGCATCAACCCTGTGTTGCACAGTCAAGCTCTAAACATCCTTTTTTCACGACAATCTGGGCTTTAAGAATATGTGTCCTACAGTAATGAGGCTTTTTTGCATAAACTTGTTCTCCCATCTGTTTGGACCAAAAGTGAAAAAACAATCATTCTGTGACTAAAATCATGCAAAATATTCACAAAAGTCTTCTTTGTTTTACAGTCATGGACGAAAGTATTGGCACCCCTGGAATTTTTCCAGAAAATACAGCATTTCTCACAGAAATTGTTGCAATTACAAATGTTTTGGTATACATGTGTTTATTTCATTTATGTGCATTGGAGCAACACAAATTTTACACAAAACTCGAAAATGTGCTGGACAAAATTATTGGCACCCTTTTAAAACTGTGAGTAAATCATTTTATTTCAAGCATGTGATGCTCATTTAAACTCGTGGCAAGTAAGTAAGTAGAAAAATATGAACAATCTCAAGGTTACAAGACCATCTCCAGAGATCTTGAAAATCCTTTGTTCACAGTGCGTAATATAATCAAGAAGTTTACAACCCACGGAACTGTGGCTAATCTCCCTGGACGTGGACGGAAGAGAAAAACTAACAAAAGAATGCAACGCAGGATAGTTGGAATGGTGGATAAACATCCTCAGTCAACTTCCACACAAAGTCCTGCAGACCCAGGGTGCAAAAGTGTCAGCTCGTACCAAAGTCATAATCTGAATGAGATGAAGCACTATGGCAGGAGACCGAGGAGAACCCACTGCTGACAAAGAGACATAAAAAAACAAGACTGGAGATTGACAAAAATGTACCTGAGTAAGCCTCAATCCTGGGAGAATATTTTGTGGACAGATGAGACTAAGGCAGAGCTTTTTGGAAAAGCAAGTCATTCTACTGTTTACAGAAAATGGAATGAGGCCTACAAAGAAAAGAACACAGTACCTACAGTCAAACATGGTGGAGGTTCAAGGATGTTTTGGGGTTGTTCTGCTGCCTCTGGCACTGGGTGCCTTGACTGTGTGCAAGGAATCATGAAATCTGGAGCCTATCAAAAGATTCTGGGCCGCAACATAGGGCCTAATGTCAAAAAGCTGGGTCTGTGTCAGAGGTCATGGGTGTTCCAGCAGGACAATGACCCCAAACATACCTCAAAAAGCACCAAAAAAATAGTTGGAGACAAAGCGCTGGAGAGTTCTGAAGTGGCCAGCAATGAGTCCAGATCTAAATCCCATTGAACACCTATAGAGAGATCTCAAAATTGCTGTTGCAAGAAGGCACCCTTCAAATCTGAGAAGTCTGGAGCAGTTTGCAAAAGAAGAGTGGTCCAAAATTCCAGTTTAGAGGTGTAAGTAGCTTGTTGATGGTTATAGGAAGAGATTGGTTTCAGTTATTTTCTCCCAAAGGTGGGCAACTAAATTGGGGTGCCAACAATTTTGTCCAGCCCATTTTTTAATTTTTGTGTACAATTTTCAATTTTGGCTTTTTTCTTCTGCTTTTTTGTGTTGTTCCAATGCACATAAATGAAATATGTGTATACCAAAAAAATTTGTAATTGCAACAACTTCTGAGAGAAATGGTGTATTTTCTGGAAAAAATTCCAGGGGTGCCAATACTTTCGTCTATGACTGTATCTTTTTTTGTGCCATCATTCAAAGCAGTTTCTGTCTGCATTGACACAGAGGGACAAGTCACAGCCTCTCTGTGTTTCTTTCTCTCCATTATGAGCATCAGAGTAATGTGCAGTTTGATTAAACATGGTGTGACAAAAGAACAGCCTGCCATTGGTTGTCACAGCCTGTCATACAGCCTTGTGGTATACAAAATGGTGGCTAGCCACAAGCAGGAGAAACGATTGAAAAATTGATTGAAAAGTGGGAAAAACAGATGTTCAAAGTCAGAGTAACTGGTGTGGATTTAATCTTTAAAGACCCTTGACAGTCACCCAAGTTCCAGGCTTGCAGAAAAAGCCTTTATAAGGGTTACAAAGGAATGAATAGCATCATCAGAATCACACAATGGGCTGCAAGAGTAAGTGGCTATGATTTATGGTTAAAAATGTTTACTTTTTTTAACCTCAGTCTCTTCTTGTGGTATATGACAACGTTGGTCTCAGAGGGTTAAGAAACTTTCTAGCTAATATTTTGTTAGCCTATACTCTTTATTGCTAAAAGGTGAGGTCTTTGGTGATTAAAAGCTGAATATATATAAACCATACAGTTTAACAGTTATAAGGAGCCCAAATCCAGTGGCCAGTGAGTTAAACATAAAAAAGCTGACCAAAAGTGTTGGTGTATATGAGTGTCTGTTGGACTCTCTTCGTTAAACTGAACAAATGACCCCCATCTTGGGGAGGGCCCTGGGTCAGGAAGATACAAGTACTGCTTTAGCAAAGAGAGAAAGTTCTAGTTAAGAACTAATGCCAATCTGTTGGTAAAACCACAGGAGTCATATCAGCAAACAAGTTAGTAGTAAAAATATTTTATTAGTGCATCTAAGCTAAAAAGTTGCTGTTGTCTGATTGAAGCTAACGGTTTATCAAGTATGTTGTTTAAACTTGACATATTGCAAATTTTCCCTCAAGACTTATCATATCCCCACAAGCGTGAAGTTCAGGGAATTAAAAAGTAAAATGCTGCGAACGCCAGCGTCTAAGTGACCTGTGAAAGAAAGCCCAGCATATTATGTCAAACTAAAGTGAATAGCCAAACAGAGCAGCACTCATCTTTAATCAGAGGTAGAACAGTTTTAAAGAGATGCAGTGCAGGTAACAGGATATTCAATTGACTTTTCACTTTCACTGCTATCGACTGCACACACAATCCCGCCCACACACCCAAACACACACACACACAAAGCCGCTCTACAGACTCAGCCTCCCTGTCTCAGGGCTGTTTGCCTTCTTCTCGTTATCTATAAAGATAAGCTCCTTACTGTGTGTTCAATGTGTTATCAGATGTTTGTGGCCCACATTCGCTGCAAAAGCGATGCTAACATTCTCCTCCCAAGAGCCTTTCTTCATCCCTTTCCAGTCCACTGCCGTTTCAAACATGCGTTCATATTCATGCTGATGAGGGACTAATTGAAACCCCAAAGCAACAGTGCAATACATGAATTAACACTCAGTTAGAACAGCTTTATGATTGTGCAACTCAATATCCTCTTAGCTGCATTCAAGGGAGACTGAGGAGGCTGATTTGCCTACATTTTCATGTTACGTCATCAAGTCCAGAAAACTGTAGCAAGCAGGAGCCAAAGTTGTAATGTTTTTACTTCATTGCAATACAACTATTGCTTACTCACATCTGGCCTGGAAGTCTTCTCTTCTCCAGCCTGGGCAGGTGGCCACATGCCCAACTTGCCAACTGACTGGCGTGCTGAAAGAGAGAGAGAATATAGTGGCTGAGGGCAGAATGAGAAAGAGCAACTTAACATTGCTGCACACGTTTCTGTGGTTCTGATTTCTCTCCAAAATGTGGTCCTCCATGGATCATGTTAATATAGAGAGATTTAAGGGAAAGGAATGTGTTTCACTGAAGATGAATAATGAAATAGAGACAGAGAGTGGGAACCATTACTGACGGGATATATAAAGGTTCTATGAGTCTATGAGTCATGTTTTACTAAAGCTGCAAATAGCATTTCAAAGGGTTTTTATTAACTTAGTTTAAAGTTATAACGTATAACAATTACAAATTCATGCCGAAGCAGGTTGGCAGAAAAGTGGAAACATTTTTTCCATCATGAAAAGCTTTAAGGGTTGTTTTACACCTTATTTCATACAGAAATGTGGTCCAATTCTGATAAAACCATTGCATTGTTGTAGTTACATCCAAGCTAATTACCACACTGGAGGCAACAACTGTAATTGTCTAGAACAACTAAAGCCATGGCTAATGTCTGGTTCTCCGCCAATGATGCTGATTGGTCCCAACAGTGTGCTGTTCGCCAACAGTTTATGTCATCTTTGTTTGCCACTGTTCAATCAACTGTCAATTTTGCACAATTTTAACCCATTTTGCTCCTTATTACCCATTTTTGACACTTTAATCCAATTTTTGCCACATTTTAACCTCTTTTCATCAGTTTTTTTCCTTCCATTTTCCTCAATTTTTTCCACAATTAACTTAACCCATTTTGCTACAATGACGAATACCATTTCCCCACCTTTCCGGCCCATTTTTGCCACTATCAACCTGTTGTTGCCTCTGTTGGCCCATTTTTGTCACTATTAACCCCTTTTCACTCCACTCTTTGCCCATTTTTGCCAATTTCAACTGCATTTCACCATTTTTCATACCCGTCTTGATCACTTTAACCCATTTTTGAAACTTGTAACCCCTTTTCACCATTTTCTCCCTGTTTTTGCCACTTTTAACTTTCAAGTATTTTCTCTTGCTTCTGTTAGCCCAGTTTTTGCTAGTTTAAACCCATTTTGCTGTTATTAACCCATTTCTGCTAGTTTCAACATCTAATTTCCCACTTCTTTTTTTATTTTTAACCAATTTTGCTATTTGTAACCCATTTTAATTCTGTTTAAGAAAAGGGGTTTACATTTTATGGAGGGCTTTATACCACAGCATAAGTAAATAAGGAAAAGTATTTGTTGCTTTGTTAAGAGTGGTTATTTTTCAGGAAAAAACATAGTTATCACAGTTTAACTTTACAATAGACCATGATAATGGTCACTTTTTATCAACCATAACACCAAAGTTCTTAATGATAAAATGAGAGTAGGATTGAGGATGATTCTCCAAAGATGAACAGTGGAGGACAAAATGGACCTCATAAGGGATGCTAAATGGACTGAAGAGACTATAAACTGTCAGTCTGGAAAGAGTCACTATGTACTGGGATTGTTGAGAAAATCAAAAAGTGTCTTATTTGACCACTAAAAATTAAATCTTCAACATAGCATTTGTAAAATCAATATAATAAGAGTGTTATAATCACATGATTTACATTTTGTTTCTGATTCACCATCAAACAAAAAATCAATTGGTTTTAGACATTAAAATCTGAGGAATCCAACTCAATAATCATAATAGAAATACTTTCTTTCCTAGTCAGTTATTGCCCCAGTTCAATTTAATCATGAAGAAAATAAAAGTCTGAGAGAGTGGTTGTCCATCTGTTCATAAAAACTAATTTCACATTTATTAGCAACTTAACAAGTTTCATATAAGTCTTATTTTTAATGATCACTGAGACTGGAGATGATTAGAGTAATTTGATTTCTATTTTTCCCGAAATCTAAAACCTAATAGGCTACCATAAAATAGCCCATGATCATAAAATACAGACGACGCAATTAGATTACAAGTAAATAGAAATAATTAATATCTAATTCTAAATAAAGGCCATATTCTCACAGTGGTGGTGTTCCTGTAATGTCAGAGTAGGAAACTCTAATGTTATCATCTCCTCCCATTGTGTTTCAAGTTTCTCATATAGTTAAACATCAGGCTTCTCACAAGTTTTTTTATTTGATAATTTCCTTTCTTGAAAGCAAGTACGTGGAAACAGATAGCTACTGAAAATCCTGAGAGACAAAGTTAATCATATTTATTCAAACCTGAGGTAAATTTCTGGATTTCTCTGTGCCTTCTTTGTTAAAAGCATGCAGGCTTCCTCTTTCATTTTCCCATTGCTCTGTTGCCAAAGGAGTTTTTTGTGCCCTTTTGTTTTTCTAATAAATAGGCGGCCTGATGAATTAACCTGTTAGATAATATAAGAAGTGAACTAAGTCTCACAACAGACAATGTTGAAGTTAGGTCTGCTGCCTTGTACTACAAAAGAGTGCTGGCAAATATAAAGCTAAAGTAAACAGCTACATCAAAACACACTTCTCAGAAGACCAGCTAATAAAATAACATATACTTATCTAAATGTTAAAAACATCTGTATTGACTAATTAAATAGAAACTGACAATGGAGCTTAAAGAGCAAATGCATCAAGTGACTTTCCCTCAGGCTTGAATAATTCTGTGACCGACATTCATTTTAACCTTTTATCAATGACAACATTTTCTATCGTGTCCATGGTTAACAAATGTAAATGTTCATCAGGGCATGGCTGATTGCTAACATAAGTGGGCTAATAAACATACTGAACATCTCATCTCCCATTGAATTCTGGGTATGCATTGGCTTCATGTTTGTTTTTCAACCAGGATGCAATAATTAAGGGAAAAATGTCAGCATTTTAGTGTTTGTATGTCAATCAACCTGGATTATGAGACAGAACATGACTGCTGTAGTAATGTGATCTGAAGTTAAACTGAAATCAGATTAAAATCTGTCAATATGATACGATGTGATAACCTGACACATGGATTTGTTTCACACATCCATCTGGGAAAGCTTCCATAAGAAACGTTTGAGAAAAGGCAGAGACTTCGGAAAAAAACTCAGAGTATGATTGCGTGAACGTTCTGTCTGCTCATCTCTACGGGCCCATCAGAGCAACAAAACATGTGACTTAGCCACTATCGAGCTGTGAATGTGCAGCTACTGAGGAATAATGCGAAACATGGCAACTACAGACATGTACTTGACTTTTGTCGTTCTTGAAAAGAAAACAACTCACTGCTGTTCTTTGTTCTTCTTTTAACGAAGAAATGTTGTCAAGTTCTGAGAAAACTGGCACTTTAGCAGCATCCGTGCTAATCTCGTCGTCCATAACTTCACCAGCTCTCGCTGCTGCTTGATTACATCACGACTCTGCTGCGCCTTAAAGTATACTGCCCCTCGTTGCTGATTGGTCCTGTCACTTTCTAAACGGGCCCAAACAGTTCAGATGGGAGCTTTGCAAGATGGATTCGCCAGTGAAAAACTTGGAAACGGGCGTATCCATCTGCTTTGCAAGGCTAACAATACGACAAGATACGATATGACATGACACCATACACTATAATATGACACGATACGATACGAATGAAACAAAGCGAAAAAAAACAACAAAGCGATACGAAACAAAATGTTAGAGTTTGTTATCCCTTTGGGGAAATTTTCCTGGATTTCAAGGATTTTTAAAAATTTGTCATGTTCTTTTACTATATGATTCAATGCAATACTAACCTTGCAAAGCAGATGGATACGCCCGCTTCCTTGTTTCTTACTGGCGAATCCATCTTCCAAAGCTCCTGTCTGAACCGTTTGGGCCCGGTTAGAAAGTGACAGGACCACTCAGCAACAAGGGGCAGTACTTTCGGGTGCGGCAGAGTCGTGAGGTAAACAAGCAGCAACAAGAGGCTGGTGCAATAATGGCGGAAGAGATTAGCATGGATGCAGCTAAAATTGCAGTGTTATCAGACCTTGACGACATTTCTTTGTTAAAAGAAGAACAAAGAACAGCACTGAATTGTTTTCTTTTTCAAAAACAACAAAAGTCGAGTACTGACATATCTACAGTCACCATGGTTGACGTTATGCAGTTCTCTACAGAGTTTACACCTCAGTAGTGGCTACATCACGTTTTTTGTTGCTTGATTGGCCCGTAAAGATGTAACAGACAGAACGTTTGTCCGATCACCCTCCAAGTTTTTTTTCAAAGGCTCTGCCCTTTACCAAATACAGTCTACAGTGTGTCAGGTTAATGCAATACAGTATGATGCAAAATTGATATGTTACGATTCATAGGATATATTAATATACAATAGGATACTACAAGATAATGGCAAAATATGATACAATATGACGTGATATGATGTGATACGGTATGACGCAATACATACAATACAATAGGATATGATACAACAGGGCAGGATAGGATAGGATATGATGGGATAGGATGGGATACAATTCGATATTATTCAATAAAATACGGTACAATACAATATGATAAAATAGGATGTAATATAATAGTATTGGACAGAATGGGAATGATATGATACGATATATGAGTCGATATTGGATAGGACGGGATACGATACAATACAATTTGTTACAATACGATACAATAGGATTCAAAGCAATAGGATAGGATATGATATGATATATAATTGGATAAAATAGGATGGATGTAATATATTATTTGACATGATATGATATGATCCAACATGATACGTTATGATGTATATTTTTTGTCCCTTTGTGGAAAATTGCCTTAGACTCAAGTTGTGCACAAATACAGTTGCCATTATAGTAACAAAGAACAACCAGCAACAGCAATGTACATGTAAACACACAATCCACCTACATTTTTGGTTAGCTCTCTTTTTCTTGTTACTGTCAGCAGTCTCTGCACAGTCCATGAATCACCACAAAAAAGTAAAAATGTGTTGTTTGCTGTTGTTGAAGGCTTGATTAAACCTCATTTAATTCTCCCTCTTCCAGCAGTTTCCTTTCTTGCTGAACAATAAAGTGTACAGATAAGACTCAGGACCTTCGTCAGCCTAGGTGTTTGAATTAATATGAGAAGAGGAGCTTTATTTATTGTGGAGTTACAGAATTTTATTTTCTTCTTGGCGAGCTTATGGTTTCCTGTGTAAAATTATTGCCCATGACAGCTAACGCTGGTTTGGAAAAGCTGTTGGAGGTTTTCCACTGACCATAAGGAAAATAAAATAATGTGCTCACTGGGCTTTTTCAGGGGTTTTTCATCATCTCACCACAGATATAAAAACTGTACATTCACACACACAAGAGAACCCACACAAACTCATTGTCTGTGTGTGCTATTAAACCCTCCACACGCACCTCTAGACCTAAGAGTCAGCACTATACTAACCTGCTGGGGGTCCAGTTACGGGCCTGGGTAATGAGCCAGGCGAGTCAGTAGCAGGAAGTCTATTCAGTGAGGAAGAGCGAGTCAACTTGGTATTCCTTCCTTCGAAGTTGGCTGGCCTCCCTCCTCCTCCTCCTCCGTCTCCTCCTCCTCCACAACCATACAGACACATCCTCTGCTTGAGAAGCTCTCTCTCCCTCTCTTGAGCCTCCCGGATGTCCTGCTCCACTTTAACTAGATTTGTTGAGGAACGCAGCTTGAAAAAGGGGTTCTCCCTAGGTGTCAGCTCCTCCTCCTCTTCCTCCTTTAGTTCTTGCTCCCTCACTTTAATCCTGCCGTGCCCCTCTGTCCGATGTGATGGGATGCTGGGCCTTGCAAAGTCGACGGTAGAGGTGGCCTCTGTTTTTGGCTTGGTGTGGTAGAGATTCTGTGTTCCCACATCCAGATTATTCTCTATGATGATGACCTGGCAGCCTGTCCCCTCTGTGAATCCTGGTCCTCGGGGGGCCACAGAAGTGGAGCCTCCTCCTTTGGTAGAGCTTGGGTTCTTCTCCAAACATGTTTGTCTTACAGTAGCTGTGTCCTGGTTCACAAGGTCTAGGATTTCACTGGGAGTGGAGAAAGGCCAGGATTTGGCTCTAGTCCTGGTTGGAGGAGGTAAAGTCGGGACAACAGGTGCCTGAAATGCTTCAAATAGCTTTTTCCTCTCTTTAAGCTGGCGGACTGTGCCTTTGTAGTAGAATCCTGGAACTTTCCCAAGCTTGACTAGATCCTCCTCCCTCTGGACCTCCTCGTGGATTTCATGCCGCATCTTCTTGCCTGCAAACTGCCGGTCTTTGCCTTGACACTTCTCAGGGCTCATTGTTTGAGGCTGTATGAGGACAGTTTTCTTTAGGGGGATCTCCACATACTCTGGAAGAGTTGGTTGCTTAGGAAGCCCCCTGGATCTTCTCAGGCTTTGCTCGCGCTCTATAGACCGACGAATCTCCCTCTCAATGGGGGTCTCTTTGACCGCAGGAACTGGAGTGCTTGGAGAGACGGTGTTGCTGCTCTCCATTGTGCTACATGGGGAGAAGTCTGCTGAAACTCCGCTGTCACTTTGGCTGTCGTCACATGAGTCGCTCTCCATCCTGGTGTGTTTAGAAGAAACAAATCTGTATCTTTTTGGCTTAGGCTTTCGTGTTTGGGCTGCTTTTGAATAATGCGCTCCTCCGCTCTGTTGCTTTCCAACCGCCTTATTCCTATCAAGTCCACCCTCTGTCTGCCCTTCCTCTCCACCTGTTTGCGTGCTTTCTCCCTCTGCTCTTTCCCCCGCCCTGTTTTGCCTTTCTCTCCCAGAGTCCTGAGAAGAAGCCACCCCTCCCTTATTAGACAGCTCCATGGCAACTGCCGACAAAGGTGGAAGGGCCTGGCTGAGCACCTGTTGTGCAGTTTCCTGGTTGGCTCCCCTGAGGGCAAGTTCACGCCGGATTTGGGCCAATAGCTCCTCCCTCAGTTTAACTTGGGCAACTGCAAGCCTGTCTAAGGTTATGTCAGATAAACTGATTGAATGTGAGGGCCGGAGAGGCTTACTTTTGATAGCTAGTTTGGTCAACTGCTGCTGACAAGATGTATTTTTCATGCTCACATCTTTTTCTTCCTCGCTTTCATCAGCAGAAGGAGGAGAGCATGTAGCAGATACATCATTTGAGTCGCTTCTGTTAGTGGGAGAATAATGAGCGGTTGAATTAATTCCAGCAGCTTCAGGCTGTGCCGTATTATTTTCAGCTTTACTGTTGTCAGAAGCATCTTGTGAGGAGCTTGGATGTGTGTCATCTACTGTTTCTTCAGATGTTGACTCTTTTTCTTGAAGTGGCTCAGTGAGAGGACAAGTCTCTGGATGTTTCTGACTGTTATGGCTATCATGAGATAAAAGGTCCTTCTCATGTGAGATGATCTCTGAATCAGTGATACTCTTTGCCTCTTCCCCCTCTGGGCTGGAAAATCCTGCTTTCTCAGTGAGTTCTTCCTTTGATAAAGAACTGACAGGAGCAGAGGGTTGGGAATCCTCCACTTCCACTTCTTCTTGTGTATCCCTAGTGATACTAACACTAATTCCTGTTGATTCCTGGTTTTCTGATTTGTTATCGTCAGCTATTTCAGGTCTTGAGAGTGTTTGGCTCTCTTGCAGAGGCAGTGCTTCAGGCTCCACGATGTCTAAATCCTTTTGAGGTTCTTCCCTGGGAGCCTCCATGTCTTGCAGAGACAGATTGTGGCTTCTGTTGGCATCTGATTCACTTTGTGTTGGAGACTCATGGACCAGATCTTCTGGTGGGTTAACAGGCCCATGTTCCTCGCAGGCAACAGGCTTTGTTGCCATGACAAGATTTCTGCTTTAAATCTTTTGGTTTGTGTCTTTTTGCCTCCAAGCACTCAGTCTGAGAGAGAGAAGAGAGACAGAGGAGGAAGAGAAGAGTGATCAACAACATTTAACACAAGCACACATTTTGTATCCCATTATTTCAGTGCAGATGAAATGACTTCCTATTTCATTTCCAAAAGAGTGAACCATCACACTGTTTTAACTTTGACATTAACTGTGGTACAGTTTGAAATGCTAAGTGCTTTGTTGTCATCGCTGCTCACAAACCTTTTTTTTCAACACTTAAGAGAAAACAGTGGAAATAGATTGTAAAAAGTATAAAATATTGTGAAGAACAATACCAAACAAATAAAAAGTAACACAAAAAACTGCCTCTCATTCTCTCTTATTCCACTTAAAGGCCTGAGCTTGGCCACTAAATGTTTACCACAACACTCTACATCCACCTGAGCTGTCGTTTTCTTGGTCAACCATTTCAGCTATGTATTGTTTTTGCAAATAGTTCTCAAGTAGTTCTTAAACATTTGCTGCCTTAAGCATGAATTTGAATCAAAAGTATACTGGGATTGATCACTTCAGATTCTACTAATGGTGTAAATTTACTTAGATTATGAAACAACATTTCTCTTTTTATTTCAGTCCTGACTAGCTAACAAGCCTGCTCGCAGAATTAGCTGGGCCCATGAAAAATCTAGTGAATGGGGTTGCATGTGGCAATGCATGTGTGCTGGTTCAGAAGCAATGGTGCTAGCATCCTGGCTAACAGTTTCCTAATTTTGGAGCTGAAAAGCGTGGGAAACTACCATGAGGTCTGATGTTGAAACGATTTATTTGTGCTCCTTTTTGCCACTTTTAAACACATTTTTGCCACTTTTAACCCATTATTGTTGCTTTTTGCCCATTTG
Organism: Cheilinus undulatus; assembly: GCF_018320785.1. Classification (NCBI taxonomy): domain Eukaryota; kingdom Metazoa; phylum Chordata; class Actinopteri; order Labriformes; family Labridae; genus Cheilinus; species Cheilinus undulatus. Next base: position 31,257,984 of record NC_054868.1, on the reverse strand, counting down.
TAACTGCCTAATACCAAATTGAACCCATTTTTGCAATTTCTTTTTGCCACTTTTAACCCAGTTTGACACTTCTTTTGCCAGTTTTTTCCCCACGTTTGCCCAATTTTGCCACTTTCTTTGACATTTTTTTACCCATTTTTTTCGCACTGTTTTGTCACTAGCCATATTTTTTTGCCTGCTGTTTTTTGCCCATTTTTTACACAATTATAAAGTTATTTTCCATTAAGTTGTCTCAATTTCCTTTTCCTCAATTTCTGGTATCCTGATGTTTTTACACATCATGTCTTAGTTATGAAGTCAGACATTACTTTTCCAATGGTTTCGTTAATTGTGTCCATACACATTGTTAGCAGTACCAATAAAACATTTTTTTATTCTGTTTAAAGAAAAGGGGTTTACATTTTCAAAAAAAAGCTATATTGTAGTACAGCATAAGTAAATAAAATGCTTTTTTGTTGCTTTGATAAGACAAGTTATTATTCAGGTTAAAAATAAAACATGTTTATCACAGCTTATAACAGACCAAGATCATTGTGGAACATGAAAACCAAGAACTGTTTTAAGAGCATGTGATTTCAAGATGACATAAAACTTTCCCTCTGATGTATGATTTTATCAGTTTGAAATACAAATGAACATATCAAGTATCTTAACTACTGTTACCACCTGTTGGCTATATACCTCTGTCAGGAGTCCAGAAAAAGAGCAGTGGTGTTTTCTGTGGCCATGTTATTCATAGAAATGTTGTAGGCAGGGGGATGAACCTGATGCCCAACGACCTTTGACCTTAACATCAAATCAATTCATCTTGTGTGATAGTAGTTGTTAGTGCAAAATTTAGAGGATGCATTCTAAAGATTCCTTATTCACAGGAAAGCCCTGGAAATCAAGTGATGGACATAAAGCCCAGTGACTTTGACCTTTGACCTATACCCTTGAGTTCTAATTAATTCATCCTTAATTCAGGGTGAACATTTTTGCAAAATTAGAAGAAATCAAAGAAATCTTGACAGAAGTGGGGCAAGAAGTATTAAACTTATGAGGATCCAGAGACATGCCTCGCAGGGAAATTTTGCCAATGCAATTCATCAATTCAGCCTGAATGTTGATCAGATTTAAACAGCCTGTGTTAATTAATTTTGAACACTAATATGGATTTAAATTACCAACAAATTTCATCATTTGGAAAACACTTTACTGTTCTACCTTGAAAAAACTTTTTTGAAATTTGTTTTTGTTCTCATCATTCTCAAACTATAATGAGACATGTTGATAAATTTATTGTATAAATTAGATACAGAGTGCTCTTATTATTGCATTACAGGCAGACTGTTCATAACCTATTTTACTTGGCACTTACTTTTTGGCTTTAAGTTGCAGCTTCTGTACTCCATTGTGCAATGTTGAAGGTTTTCTGCTGAGCACGCCTTTCTTTAATCAGCTTACAGGGTTGGTAAAAGGCCTGGTACCACACATACACACACATAATCTCAAAATAACGATAGGATTTTCCGCAGGGTGCTCTGACTAAAAGGGGAGTCCAGGTCCACTAATATTCTGGATAGGCATGCCCTTTATTATTTCAAGTCTGCCCTGTATCAATATTACTGACCCCAAATCCTTTTATATTAACACAAATACACACAATGCTCCCGTAAATGTAAATTTGGCTCGCATCCTGTCAGATTCCCTTCTCTCTCTTTGCCGACTCATGCCAAGACTCTGCTGCTGGACTCCAGTGCTGTGATCATTAAAGGGAATGTAGATCACAGCACTGGGGATGACTGGTCTCTGATGAGCTGAGACAGTAACAATAGGAGGATAGTTAAATGGATAGATGGAGCATGTTTGTCTGTTCATTAACAGATAATAGAAGCTGACGGACTGACATGGTGGGGGAATTGGGGAGTGTAGTAATAATTACAGGTTAGCATGTAGGCACTGAAGCAGAACAACATGGCCTTATGCTGCTACATTAGGAGAAGAACAACACGGGTGCAGTAAGTCACAAGAGCTGACAGACTATGTTTACATCTAGCAGCTGTACCCCATCACTTTGGCCCACAGTGGCAGTTAATTATAATATTAACATAATAGTAATTTCAACCTGATGTAATGTCTAATTACACATCTGTGTCTAATATTGGATTCTGATTGGCCAATTACAGCATTCTGAGGTCTGCTTTCTCTTGAGCAGATTCTTCTAGGGATTAGTTACTGATAGCAGATTGTTATGAAGACTACGTGTAATCAAATCAGACCACCGGGACCAAAAATGATCATAATAACAGCAGCAAGAAAATAACGGAGAGCAAAATCCATGAAAAGCTAAAACGGTCAGAAAAAAAGTGTCAATTGCATAGGAAGTGAAGAATAAGCACAATGGGTTACAAGTTTAAAGGCTGCTGAATGGAAAAGAAATGTCAAAAGAAATCATAATAAAGAAAACTTTAATAAAAAAGAAGCAGAAAGCTACACTGATTCATGTGGTCCTGTTCATCTCATCTGGAAATGCTCATTTGAATGTTTAGTTTAATGTGAGAATAGATAGGCACGATAACTTTTTCTTTTTCTGGTTCCAAAAGTAAATGTTCTGTTCAAATCCTCCGTTGCCATTTTGCAAAATCCTTACATCAACATGTCTAATCCAGTCACCAATACACTAATGACATTTGATTTGATATATATATAAAAAAAAAAAACAGCATTCAAGAATGCAGAAAAAGGCAACAATACGAGACTATACAGATTTTTTACAATGAGTATGGGAAGATGCATCCCACAATCCATTGCCAATCCCTTTGGATTGTTTCAAACCATACATGTGCCTTTTTTCTACACTTATCTTCATTGCAGTCTTTAGATTTTAGCCTCCTACAACTCATCATCATATAAGGACTTTACATTTGGATTCCCTAAACCATTGCTCTAAATTTTGCTGAAATTAGACCTGTTGGCATAAAACTATGACTAAAAATGTTTGTTGGCTATCTTTTCTCCATGAGGAAGACTAGACTAAGGATCAATCCCAATTCTACCCCTCAGCATTTATCTTAGCTCTTCCACTTGGTTTCATCAAGTGAAGGGGTGTCCCAATTATCGTTTGAATCAAGGGCTTGAGACCAAGATTTTTCAGGACCACACTTGAAACCAAGGGGTATGATGAATTTCCCACCATGCACTGCGTTCGCTTGCGAAATGGCCCAGTGAACTACGAAGGAGGCACACAATGGCATCTGTAAATGATTGTAGAAAATACAACAGTTGTGTTTTCTCATATTCATCTTTAGCTACTGGGGATGGGAGTTTATTGTGTTTTTCGGTATGTACACATATAAACAAGGATTATTAACTGTATAAATAAATGGAGAAGATCAACATGGAGATTTATAGTATGAACGAGAGTCGAAGCGTTATTGTCACTTCTGATGACGCAGATATTTTTCGGCAATGTGTGGTGATGAACAGCAATCAAGCTGCATCTCATTACTTAGGGGAAGGTTTTTACCCCTACCCCTTACCACTCTGTTTGAGGGGCAAGGGGAAGGTGTAGACAATAGGGAAGGGCTAAGGGGAAGGGTTAAGGGGTAGAAATGGGACTGGCCCTAAGACTAGCCAAAAATAGATCTTTGATGACTACAACTGACAAAAAGTAAGTTTAGTTTTCATCAAGATGACTAAAGTTGGACTAAAATAGATTTTAGTTTTCACCAGATATTCAAAATCCATGATATTTCTACACTGTGGGTAGATTTGTCAAAATACAATACATCTGTGGGGTTTAGCCTCATTTCCTCACAGCAAGAAAGTTTCTGTTTCACTTTCTGTCCAGCGTTTGCCTTATGAATGTTCTCTCCAGGTACTCTGGCTTCCTCCCGCCACAAATATATGCTCGTTAGGTTAATTGGTGACTCTAAATTGCCCGTAGGTATGAGCGTGCCTGGTTGTTTGACTGGCAACTAGTCCAGCGTGTACCGCTACAGCCCCCCCTTGAACAGGATAAGTGGTGTCGAAAATGGATGGATGGTCACTTATCAGGTCCTACTAATCCCATATCTATGGAGGAAAAAAATTGGATTTTAACCTCCTGGAACCACTCTGTTGAGCTCTGTTAGTAGGCTTTATCGCCCTTCGTGATAACATTATGTTAGCCAAACTCCTATTATACGTAGTTATACGATCAGCTTCCAGCCACTCCCTCATTAACTGTCTTTTAAACTGGTGAGTGGATGAATGCTAATGTTAGCTATAATGCACAAGTTATTGCTGTTTTAGCTTAGAACATGGCAAGGCCTCTATTTTTCCACTAATTTAGCCTCTAAAAAGACATTTTTATTTTAATCAGGGTATCTTTTAAGTGCCTCCACAGATGAAAAATCAAGTCTCCCAAAATCATTTAAACATCATTTGAAAAATGTAGTTTCAAAATTGAATAGTTTCTATAATTCTATAGAAGTACATATGCCTGTGCTGTAGGTTTCAACAGCCTATACCCAGCATTTGTGTTTTGTTTCAGTATTGCTTTGTATGTGGGCAACTGAAGAATGACACTTGGTGAGTGCAGGACACAGCACATTCATTAGCAGATACTTTTCACAGGAATCAACTCCCCTGGAGCTCATGGCATACACACTAACGTCCTTCACAGCATGACAGCTAGACAGCCTGGTGTTAGACAGTAAGATGAGATGGACTAGCTAAGTAACAGCCACACACTGAAATGCACACACACGTCAGTGTGGTGCTGCTTTACTGATGTTGTTCTCTTGGTAAAAATGGCCACGCCCTTGACAGCCAGATTGGTTGACATACAGTGCCTACAGAAATTATTCATCCGCTCGGATATTTCACCCTTTCACTGGTTTTATAAGTCAGTCATGGTCAATATAATATGGCTTTTTGACCAAAAAAAAAAAAAAACCTCTTAATTGTCAAAGTGAAAACAGATTTCTACAAAGTAATGTCAATTGAATAAAAATATGTTATATAAAATAGGTTACTTCATAAAAATTCACTCCCTTTAAAGTGATTTACCTAAATCAACAGAAGTCCAGCAAGTTGGTGCTAGTAGTCTCAATATTCCATCAGCATTCAGTTAATCAGTATTAATCAGTATTCTTGGCTACCATTACACCATGAAGACAAAAGAACACTCCAAGCAGCTCAGAGAAAAGGTTATTGAAAAGTAAAAGTCAGGAGATGGATACAAAACATTTCTGAGGCACTGAACATCCCCCAGTTCAGTTAAATCCATCATCAACAAATAGAAGGAATATGGCTCATGTGTAAATTTGTCTGGATCAGGCGGTCCTCACAAACTGACCATGCAAGAAGGAGACTAGAGAGGGGGACCACCAAGACACCTGTGACAACTCTGAAGGAGCTAAAAGCTCCAGCAGCTGAGATGGGAGAGACTCTGCAAACAACAACTGTTTTCTGGGTTCTCCACCAGTCAAAGCTTTACTGGAGAGTGGCAGAGAGAAAGACACTGTTGAAAAAAAAACCTCTCAAATTAAATCTCTACTAGAGTTCGCCAGAAGACATGTGAGGGACTCCATGGTCAAGTGGAAGAAAGTGCTTTGGTCTGATGAGACCAAAATGGTGCTTTTTGGTCATCAGACAAAATGCTATGTTTGGCAGACACCAAACACTGCACATCACTTCAAACACATCATCCCCACTGTGAAGCATGGTGGTGGCAGCATCATGCAGTGGAGATGTTCCTCAACAGCCAACCCTGGAAGGCTTCTAAAGGTAGGGGGTAAAATGAATTTGGCAAAATGAGTCCTGGAGGGCAATCTTATTCAGTCTGCAAGAGACGACAGCCTGGGAGAAGATTTATTTTCTAGCAAGAAAATGACCTGAAGCATACAGCTGAAGCTACACAGAAATAGTTTAAGAACAACAAGGTGAATTTTCTGGAGTGGCCAAGCTAAAGCCCAGACCTCAATCCAATAGAGAATTTGTGGCTGGACTTGAAAAGGGCTGTTCACACCAGGTCCCTGTGGAACCTGACAGAGCTTGAGCAGTATTGTGAAGAATGGAGTAAATTTGCAGTGTCCAAATGTGAAGCCAAGGTTTCATTTACTAAATACTGACTTGATATTTACGCAGTCACTTATTTTACATGACATATTTTCAAAACAAGACCTATAGCACCAAATAGTCCTTTAATTATTATAATTTGTCAGATAGCTTCCCTGCATTTCTTAAAATTATAACCCAGTCTACAGATATGATATTAAACTTGATTTCAGCTTCACACCCAGATGTCACTAAAATGACTCTGAACATAATGAATTAATTTGTAAAAGTGTCTGAAGAAATCCAACTGTTTCTGTAGCCCACACATAACAACATGCTATCATTTTGAAAATTGATCTCGTTCTGAATATATTTATTGATTTCAGATAAACTGCTAGTTTTGTCAGCACATTGAACAAACTAATTAGAGCAGACACAGAATGTGCCATTGACTTTACGAAATGCATCCTGGCTGCTGTCTGATTTCTCATGAGACATGAGTGGGAAGAGGAACGGGATAGTTGGCACAGTTTTTCCTGAGTGAAATGAGACCAAACCACGGAGAATAAGTGGAGAAAGTTGTGTAAGTTATTACTTGAGCAAGCTTCTACCTGCTCTGTTGTACAATCCACTTTATGTTGACAGTCTTAAGGCAGCATAGTACGTCACTCATTTACTGAGACTTAACGTCATGTTTTATTGTGAAAGGGAACATGAAAACGAGCCTTTGTCACAGTAAGAAGGGGATTGGTGGAATATTTTACTCATTGATAAGAAATCCTCTGCAAATCTCTCCTTAAACAGTTCTATTTATACACAATCTTGTGAAAATCCAGCTGAAAAGAAACAGCTTAAACCATTAATATAATGATCCTGCAGCACTACAGCTGTTGAGCAATCTGCTCATTTACACAGTGACGTGTGTGGTAATGTACTCTGAACCCAGAATGGAAAATCTTCAAAAAGCTAAAGGCATCCCATGTCTAATATGACGTTTTATTTCATTTTTGGAGAAGGTTTGCCTAACTAACCAAACATTTCCCAAACTCTCTCATTGGATAAGAAGGGTTGCAAGAGATTGCAGATTAAAACCCTGTTACGTAACCTACTCATGTGTTGCTCATTATCTACAAAGGGGCTCACTTTATATCAAAAGAACAGCAACATTATGATCATCATTAAGAATACATCTGTAATAGCCCTTACAAATAAACTCGCCTCCTTTTTAAGGTCAGCAGTGTCCTAAGGTACTTTCAGATCTGAGGGCATTTGTCAAATATGCAGATGAATTGAAATAAATGCAGCCAAGCTCATCCCTAATTAGATAAATTCTGATACTCCCAAATGGTTGCTGACATTGTGCTTTGCACATTTTACAGTCAGTTGCTTTGATATGCTTTAGTCGCTGTGGCGAAAAGAAGCACCAGGGAGCTGGTCTCTGCAGGTTTCGGTTTTTTTAGACTCTCTCCCATGGTACAGTTGTTCTCTAATCTAAAAGTTATTTGATGGATCTATTTAAAAATAATATGTACAAGAATTTCAGCAGACTATTCTAGTAATTACTACCTTACAGTAACATATCTGGAAATGTTTAACAGCATCAAGCTTTACAAAAGCAGAATAAATTCATTACACATAACTACGTAACTACGCTGAAGCACATACCTGTTAGAAATATGCTCTGAAGTAGCCCTCCGAATGTCAGACAAACATTTCTGAGGAAAAACTTTCCTTATTTCACGCCCCTGATGGTCACAAAGGCTCTTTGCTCACAAAACTCCCTGAATGTTTTCCTCCTGAGTGATCTCTAACACCCTTGGTTTAATCTCCTTTCTGCACGCCCACATTTGAAACCACGCTCTTACCAGCGAGCATTCACTCATAATACACGAGAAGGAACATGTGTACATGCACAAACACATGCCCTGGAGGCTTTACTCTATTGTTGTTGGTTTGAAAGTGGTGCTAATCCAATTAAGTGAGCAACACACATTAATTATTACAGCATGCAAGTGAATAGGGAATGTCCCTGAGGTGTAAGAAGATGATTATATCACTGTATGCTCTCGTTTTGACCTATATCTGCAGAAAAAACAAACACCGTGGTGTTTAAGGCATTTTATGCTTCAACCGTTTTTGAGATCAAGTCTTTTTTTATTTTTTTTTACTCTGGTGACAGGGCACCGACTATGCTGAGAGAGCATGAAGTATGTACACACAAACATGCTGAAAAGCATTTATTTCCCCCTTCTGTCTTCTGTAATCTCTTTAACTACTTGCACAAAGGCTGCTGTTGCATTCCTGTGTATACTCAATCTAAGAAAATACCACTGTGGAGAGGCAACCATAGAAAATATCTGATAAAGTCTGAGTGATGTCAACTATTTAGTTGCTGAACGGGGCTTCTGAGTCCAATCAGTGGTGGTTGCCATACTGAAAATGCTGGCTTAAACTTAGTTCAGACGAGTTGGTGCTGAGGTGGGTCTGAAGCCTCCTGATAAACAGCTACAGTCAGTCACACTAATAATCATACATAACTTTCACCATTCTTAGAAGCAGTTTTTGCCCATAGAGATGAACTATGCTTATTTTTCAACCAGGCTGTGAACATTTTATTTCTGCTGTAAAAATTGATATTTCAACATTTGGTGTATATTGGGTGTGGAGGCCACAGCTTAGTGGCTGTGCATAAATCTTTCATGCTTAATTTTTTATAGGTTTAAAAAGTTCAACCAACATACAGCCCCAATTCAAAAAATGTTGGCACGCTGTGTGAAACATAGATAAAAAAGAATGCAATTAATACAATTATTTCATCTTATAAACCAGTATTTTATGCACAATAGAATCTAAAAGAAACATATTTGATATTGAAAGTGACACATTTTATATTGTCATGAAAAATATTAGCTCATTTGAATTTAACGGCTGCAGCACATCTCAAAAAAGGAGGGACAGGACAACAAAAGGCTGGAAAAGTAAGTGATACTTATAAAAAAAAAGGCCTGAAGGAGAATTTTGCTACTAATCAGGTGAACTGACAACAAAATATTTACTTACTGAATTTGATGGCAGCAACACACCTCAAAAAAAAAGGGACAGGGTCTTGTTTACCATTATGTACCCCCATTTCTTTTAACAATAGTTGTTATGAAATTGTTCCACATCTTTTAGACATAGTGCATATGTGCCAACCCCCAAAAAGTGCCAACTTTTAAGGGGTTGTGTAAAATATATATTTTATAAAATGCGACAAAATGTGCGGATTCAAGTATTTCATGCAATTCCCTCATTTTTCAATAGGGATAAGTCCACCAGATAAAAGTGAAATGTACAACTGTGAGTCATCAACAAATAAACGGTAAGATCTGTTGTTTCTGTACCATACCAGATTGGTTGCGTGATTCAGACCTGCTATGGTTTTGAAAAAAATAATAAAAAGCCTGGTGCTCTTAGATACAGATCACAAAAGCATGTTTATGAAGGGCCATTTCAATATGATATTGTTTTGTGACATGCTCAAAATATGTTCTATAGCCAAAATGTCAATGAAATACGATTACCTTTAAGCAGCCAAATCAAGTTAAGTTTGATGTAGATGTACCAAAAAAAATGTACCAGGAAAATACATTCAAACAAATAAATCACATCATGCAACGTTGTACTGGTGATGTCCAAAAGTTTAGAGTGTCATCCAAAAACAAATAAATGATGAATAGATAAAGAATGTTAAAGACTTATAAAGCATCCTCTTCCATACTTTGTGACTAAACGTCATGTCCTACAGTCCTTCATGCCTTTGGTTCCTTCGTTTCTTCCTCAGTCTGAGCTGCTGCTGCTGCTGCAGTCGGTCAGCTCTCCGTCTGTTCTGGACAAAGCTCCTTGGTGGGATCCATCACAACAGGCGGGGGTAGCTGATAACACGTGAGCTGAGCCTTGAACTCCTCCATCTCCTGCTGCTCCAGCTGTCTCCTTCTGCTCAGCAGGTACAAGTCATTGGATACCCTTCTCTTTGACTTCACAGCCCACTGCATCACAACACAGTCAGGACAGGATGTGTGTAAAAACACCCCAGTGAGGTTGAAGCGATCCCCCACGTCAAACGTGAAAGCGCTGCCCTTGACTGAGACATTGTAGGGCAGCGACTGGCACTGATCACCAAAGCGGTTGATTTGGGTATAAGAGACGGTGGAGGTTTCGCTGAAGTTGGAAAAATACATGGTGATGCTGTCTCTGAGCCTCAGAGCCTCCATGGATGACGAGTGGTTAAGACTGCCGGCAACTAAAGCCCAGCTGCCCTCTAAATGACCGGGCTCCAGCTGTTCCAAGGGCCGGACCAGTCTCTCGCAGACAGGATGAGCTGAGTGGCTCACAGATATTAAGAAGAGGAGGAGGACAGCCAACACACCAAACATGCTGAAATTTCTCTGATTCTGTTTTAGTGTCTAGAATCCTACTTTTAATCTACAGTTTCAGTGGTTATTTCTTCTTCTAAAGTGGAGCAGGAGTTTGAACTTCTACTGTTTTATAGTTTGAATTGCACTAAAAAAGTACAGTCTTACAACAGTGCGGAATCACCTCCCCCTTTATCTCAAAGGGGATTCTAAAATTGAGCAACAGAGGAAAGTCTGAACAGTTGTGCTGCTGTTATCCAACATTGGAAATGCTGTTTTACTTACTTATCCTCTGTGTGGATGTTTTTCACTGGCAAACCATTTTCCCTCATGAGTCACCAAACTGTAAATCTTTAACTTAAGTACACAGAGACAACAACAGTGCAAATACGGTTAGTCAAGTTCATAAAATAAGCTATGTGTGTTGTTCTCAATTGTTTAAGAGAGGGTTTTTTTAGAGTGCTGTGCAAAAGTATCTGCCCCCTTCCTCATTTCCTTTAAGCGCATTTGTCACACTTAAATGTTTCAGATCATCAAAGATATTTTACCTGAGTAACTATAAAATGCAGTTTTTAAATAATGATTTCAGTTTTTAAGGGAAAAAAACATTCAAAACTACCTGGCCCAATGTGAAAAAGTAATTGCCCCCTGAACCTAATAACTGGTAGTGCCCCCCTTAGCAACAACTGCAAGTAAGTGGTTGTGATAATGAGTCTTTAACATTGCTGTGGAGGATTTTGATCTTTTTTTTTACAAAATAGTTTTTATCTAGCCACATTCTCAGCATAAATGGTCTGTTTAAGGTCATGCCACAGCATCTCAAATGGATTCAAGTCAAGACTTTGACGCTGCCACTCCAAAACCTTTTTTAAAGCCATTCAGAGGTGGACTTGCTGGTGTGTTACAGATCATTGTCCTGCTCCATAATCCAAGAGCACTTGAGCTTGAGGTCATGAACTGATGCCTGGGCGTTCTCCCTCAGAATTTTCAGAAGCACTTCATTCTTGGGCCCTAATTACCTTGTAATTTTATAGTAATAATCAGTAATTATCTAGCAATTTCTCAGAAAAAGGTGGTAATTACCTAGTATTAATTTGACAAAGTAATGAGTAGGTAATAATAAGAAATAATTTACACTGTTATAATGTATTAATTATCATGTAATTTCTTGTAATATTATGTCTATTCTCTGGTAATTCGGTAATACTTTATCCTAACCCCATAACCCTAACACATAACTTTAACCCTCATAATATTGCTGCAATTCTCTTTTAATTACTGTAGGTGATATTTTACCCTAATCCTTAACCTTAGCCCTTTTAAAATTGTGGCATTTCTCTGGTAATTGGTTGGTATTTTACCCTAATCCTATAAACCTTACCCTAACCCCTAACCTTAACCTTCATTATATCATGGCAATTCTCTGGTAATTGGTTGGTAATTCACCAATTCTTCAGTCTTAACCTTAACCCTCACAACATTTTGGCAGTTCTCTGGTAATTAGGTGGTATTTTACCAAGTCATTTCTCAGGAATAAGATTATTATTTTCAAAGTCAGTTGCTTGTTAATTCCCAGGTATTTCCATTATTTGGGGCCACTAAATTAAAGTGATTCCTTCCTGAATAATTTTCAACTAATTTTTAAGATGTTTTAGGCAAATGTGAGATGAGCCTTTGTGTTCATTTTGGTTAGCAGTGGTTTTGGCCTTGGAACACTCCCATGGATGTCATTTTTGTCGATTCTCTTTCTCATTGTTGAATTATGAACACTGACCTTAACTGAGTCAAGTGAGGCCTACAGTTGTTTAGATGTTGTTCTGGGTTCTTTTGTGACCTCCTGGATGAGTGGTCGATGCGCTCTTGGCGGAATTTTGATAGGTTGGCCACTCCTGGGAGGGTTCACCACTGTTCTAGATTTTCTCTATTAATGCAATAGAAATGGATTTGTAAGCCTTTCCAGACTAAAAAATGTCAGTGGCTTTGTTTCTTATCTGTTTTTGAATTTATTCGGATGGAGGCACTATGCCTCGCTTTTTAAGATCTTTTATCCTACTTCCCTTTGTCAGGCAGACTCTATTCAGGTGGTTTCGTGTTTTTTTTTTTTTTTTTTTGTTTGTTTGTTTTTTTGTTTCTCATGGGGCCAGGTAGGTTTGGGTGGCTTTTTCCTGATGAATGACAAGATCATTTAAAAACTGCATTTCGTATTATCTTTTGGTCATTAAGTCAAAGAAAACAGTCTAGTGACTAACTGATAAAATAGGCCAATGAACTGATGAATGTATTAGCATCCCTGCTACATTTACAACTACACTTTTTTTAAATTGGCCTCAATATAAATCTGGCTCAATTGATTAACTAATGCTCGAAGTACTTTTGTGCTGCACCTAGAACATTTTATATCACGCATTTAAAAACCCAATTTATTTATGTTGATTACTGGTCAGTTTTAAAACAAGAAGACGTACTACTCAGCTCAACTATACAACTGTTTTAACTACAATTTGACTGTTTTTTTTTCTTGTTTATTATCATTCAATTCTGGTTCTGACTCCAAAGTATTCCCAGGCTGGACTGGACATACAGTATAATCCCTCCATAAAAGATATACTAGGACAGAGATGTTGATGAGTGTTCCTCCAGTAGAAACGATTTGATATTAGCATTTTAGTACTGAGTGATTGAAAACAGCACTCACACAGTCCAAACCCTAAACTCCATCAGTCATAGAAAATTCAGCCATTACTCTCTTGATTATATATTCTAAAACATTACCCATCTTGTGTGTTCAACAATTTGAATAGATTTTAGACAAATTTGCTGGAAGACGAATGTAACTCCACATTAAAGCTGGTGAAAAATAAACGTGCCTGGTAAAAAAAAAAAACACACACACACAACTAAAGAGAAGAGTCTGTTTTCTACCAGTAGTTTGTGAGATTGGGAAATATTCTTTAAGAGCTCACTCACATGTTTGCACTGCAGCTTTATTTAGGCTGACTACACACAGGACGATTTCAAATCTCAACCAATTTAAAAACATGGGAGACCTCAGTCATGAAGACATTTTTTACTTCAACATTTTAATCCTCTGAACACACACAAAAATGATTTGGCCGGACAGTCAGACCACATACCTGCCAGATGTGGTAGCAATTTCACAGTAGTGAACTCAAACACAATGTCTCACAGAAACTTGCATGATCAAACATGGCTTAGCAAGAATGTGGAGTAAGATCCAACTTCATCAGTTGGCTGTCTTGGCGTTTATGCTGCTTTAGAGCTAAAACAAAACAAGCAAAAAGATGTGAGCCTATAGACGGTATAGTTGTTTATGCAAAAAATATATAAGGAGGCATAAAATCATTGACTGTAGCATGTCTTATATGGCATTTTATATCTTGGCTGTGGCCATCAGCTCCCCTGTTTTCCCTGTGTTTGTGTTAGAGTGTGTACTGGTGTGGCTTTCCCCTGTGGCACTGGCTGAATCCCAAACTCCACACTCAAGGACTCACATACTTGGAGGCACGTTCCCAGGTGAGTGCGCGAGTGCTTAGTGCTTTCCCACTGTGAAATTGTTAAGCGCATGAGGGCTCTGATGTGAACGTCTCAATGGCAAATTATGCACTTTCCTTGAGTCCTCATATTTGCAGACTTTACTTACTGGGACTTACCCAGAGTTCATTGCAAAACTTGCTAGTGTGATACCATCACCCAACCCCCAATAAAATTACATAAATGATGGACTTGAATGCAAATAAGGGGTCAACTGTGAATAAAATGGCATCAAAATAGATTTTGATTATCAAAATAAAGCCTCTAAGGGAGACCCTGGCCCCAAATAGTAACGTTCAAGACCCTAAAAAAAAACCCAAATGTCTTCATATTGTTCAAATCCTCGGCTCTCCACAGATACAGTGCCTATAAAAATTATTGTCAGTCTAGGATATTTTACCCTGTTGTTGGTTTTATAAATCAGTCATGGTTAATATAATTTCACTTTTAATGTGAAAATAAAAATTACCAAAAAAGTCTTTAAGACAGTAAAAACAGATAAGTGATGACAGTAAGTGATAGCATACATTTTTACTCCTTTTAAAGTGGCTGATGTAATTCAGTAGAGGTCCAGCTAGCTGGTGGTACTAATAGTCTCACATTTAGTGAAATGCAGTCACTGATTAATCAGTATTCCCGGCTACCATGACACCATGAAGACAAAAGAACACTCCAAGCAACTCAGAGACAAGGTTATTGAAAAGTATAAATCAGGGGATGGATACAAACAATGTTTTTTACCATGTGTTTTATTCAAATTTGCAAAGCTACTTAGTTAATTACAATGTCAATTAATCTCCATGCATCCCAGATTCATTTATCAAGACTTAGAAAAAATGTGTGTCCTTATTAACCGGTTGTATCAACTTTATAGTTAGCTGACAGCAGTTTAAAGATTTCTAGGGTTGGGGGGAACCAGCTTTGGTCAAAATCATTACCAAATCCATCTGCTGTGTATTCATTTATTAGCAGTAGGCAGACACATGAGAACGACATTTTCATGATTCAAAGAAACTTAGAATCTGTTTCAGGCATGAGCTTGTTGCAGCACAAGGTGTGGATTCAAATACAACTCTGGCATTGATCTACTGAACATGTTTTTATCATCACAAGTCCATACTTCTTCTTACAATTGACTGAAAGGGGATGAAACACAAATTAAAGCAGTAGTAAAAATTAAAACAAAAGATAAAATGAGTGACTTGTATTAAACTCCAAACATTTGTTGTCTGTTGTAAGGTGGGCTCAATAATTAAAGTCTTTCCACAACAATCCTGCATTCTCAGAAAGCATGTTAGTGATGTTTAATGAACAGGTCAGAGAAGCTGATTGACCCGTGTCCATGTGTTAAGCCTGGAGTCTGTTAGGCTTTCTGTCCCTCTGTTTCCTCTTCGGTTTGATCTGCCTGATGAGTAGAGGGTTGATCAGGACACACCTTCTTGGTGGGATCCATCATCACAGGAGGATGACCTTCTATGCACTCCGCCTGCGCCCTGAACTCCTCCATCTCCTTCTCCTCCAGCTCCCTCCTCCCCTTGCTGAACAGGTACAAATTGCGGACTTTCCCAGACACAGTGAAGCGCAGCAACAAACAGTCTGGACAGGACGTCTGGGTAAAGGTAACAGTGACGTTATCACTGCTGAAACTGCTGCCCTCCAGTGTAATGTTAGAGGGAAAGAATTCACATTTGTCTCCGAAACCAAACATCCGTTCGATCAAAATAACAGAGGGATCGCTGGTGTTGGAAAATTTTATCCTAGCACTGTCTCTGGTTTTGAACCTCTCAACATGTGCAGGTTCCACCAGGCTGCCTGCGACCAACACCCATCCACCGTCAAATATATGATAAAGATCCACTTGATCCAGGGGCCGGAGCAGGTCTTCACAGGCCAGAGGAGCTGAATGGCTCACAGACACCAAACAGAAGAGAGCGAGGCCACACACAGCTAAAGACATGGTGTGTCTTTTGATGAACCGCTGGGATGAAAATGTCTGTCACACTGATGTGTTAAACAGAGAGTGCGTGTGGAGAAGAGGTCTGGCTGCTTTTTGAAGCTGCTGCAGAAACTTCGAGTGTCACAATAAGGAAAATTCCAGAGAACAGAGTCCTCTTTTCTCCTGTTGACTCTGTGACTGCCAAATAAAACAGTATTTTGAGTTCCCTGAATAGTGAATGTGTTACCTTGTCCTGTGCTAACACTGTGTAAACACTAACCTAGTGGTTCCAAAACTTTTTCTGCCGGGCCCCTCTTTGGCTGCTAAAAATATTTTCAACTTGCATTCCTGAACAGAAAAATGAGTTTTAGTGGTTGAATATTACGCTTGATTAATTTCTGACTTCTCAGAGAAGCCCAGTGAGCCAGCTCAAATTTGGGTGAATGCAGTTTGAAATCCCTCACTTCTGTACAAAATGGTAAAACATGGAGAGCTCACTGAAATGAAGGAGTCTGTATTAAAGCACTTCATGATGCTGAATGGTCTCTGAGACAAATATGACAGGTGGTCTAATAAATTTGTTAAGCACTGTTCAGGAATGCAAGTAAATAACTATAATTTGACATATTAATCAAGAAATGATAATGTGCTTTACTATTTTTTCAGTTTTTTTGTAAATCAGTAAATTTGAAAATTCATGGATAACAATAATAATTATATTTTAGCATTAAAAATATCATTTCGATTAAAGAGCTTCTACATATTGGTGTATTAACCATTGCAGAAACATAAAAAATGATATTGGTAATTACCAATGCTGTTAATTTAGGGCAGCTGTGGCATAAACCTTACTTTGGTTAGGGATAGGGTGGTCTAATAAATTTGATAAGCACTGTATATACGTGAACATCCAAGAAATCATGACTGGCCCTCGGCTTTCTGCCCTTGAAAAATGTTGGCCCCCAGGAAAAACTAACTGAGGAACCCTGGATCAAATGATATCATGTTTGAACTTTTACACTACAATATAAAGTGGATAAACCTGAACAGGTAAGCCGTGGGAGGTTGTAAAGGGACAGATACCATTGATGCCTTGTGATAAGCGAGCATGAGCTTTGAGTCCTGGCTGGGGCTGTTAACCAGTGGAATAGACTGTGGAATAAAGGTCCTAAAATAGTAGTCCTTACAAGGAGAGAAAGTAGTTTGCTAACAAGTAAGTAGGCCTTAAAGTAAGTGTGAGCGTACGAGAGACAGGACAGAGAGGGTTTACACCTGTTCAACTGACATCAGATCCTGACTTTTGGATAACTTCAAAACCTGGTGTTTAACTATGTCATTTTCCTGCAATGGAGTCAACTCAAATCATGACCCTGAACTAACGTGATGTCCTTAACATACAGCTGACATCATATCTTTACGTATGAAATAAGACATTTTTGGACTTGTGTAAAAGAAAACAAGCTATTAGATTATGTTTTCTGTTTTTAGTTTTTTTTACAAGTAAAGTTAATAAGCTGCATGAAGTTAACTTAAAGAGAAATACTCTTTGCATGTGATTCTTATCATATGCGGATGAGGGTTGTCTGTGGTCTGAATAGCAAGTTCATTAAGAAACGTCCAGTTTTGTAACACTGGTTCATCAGTGCCAGGGAACAGAGTCCTTTCTCCTGGTGTTGTTTCTAAGATTGTGAAATCACAGACTTTTTTGAGCCCTTGACACCATCTTGATTTAAACATTAACTATGTGTTCTGGAAAATTCTGTTCACTATTTCTAATTATATGGATATAGATATAGATATCGATATAGATATAGATATAATTAATGCTGCCAGAAAGCCTCTGTGTCTTTGTCACTATTTTGCAATGCAAGCTACTGGTTACGTGCTCTTGCATTGCAACATAGTGACAAAAACAGCAGCTTTTATTGTTTTTAACCAAAATTCTCTATATTAAAGAAATTGTTCCCGACTTAGACACTCTTTTGTATTGCTAATCACAGAACTATTCTAATTTTCATATAAGACTGTAAACTAAAAAGGCCAGGAGGGCTTTGTAATTAACATTAATTTCTTCATTCAAAGAATGACATGTTGCATTTTCTCATTTTCTCACTGTAATATCTCCTGTTATGCCATTAAGGACAAGATGATTAAAAAGTGCACAAACAAGTTGCGTTTTCTCAACTCTTTTATTATTTCAGACATCAAGCATTGTAAGACGCTCTCTTAATTCTCTGCTCCGTCTGTTCCCTCCTCTGCTGCTTTGGCCATCTGCTCTGGACACAGCTCCTGATTGGCATCCATCACCACAGGCTCAGGCATCTTCATACACTCCACCTGAGCTTTAAACTCCACCATCTCCGTTTCTTCCACTGCCCTCCTCTTGCTCAGCAGGTAGAGGTCTGTTGAGTTAAAACCAGGTGACTCAATTTCCAGGTTCAGCACCACACAGTCAGGACAGGACGTGGTTCGGAAGGTCCCGGTGAAACTAAAACTATGCACCTGTATCCTCAGGACCTGGTCCTCAAGGGTGATGTTGTAGGGAACATACTTGCACATGCCATTGACCCGGTTTGCCTGGGTGTATGAGGAGGTGTGAAAAAAAACAGTCACACTGTCTCTTCCTTTGAGGTCAGTTGCAGCTGCAGGGTCTTTGAGGCTGCCTGCAACCAAAGCCCAATGCCCCTGCAGACGGTTCGAATCCAGCTGATCCAGTGCCCGGACCAGGTTGTCACAGTGCGGAGCCGAATGACTCAAGGAGACCAAGCAGAGGAGAGCGGTTACAAACACAGCAAACATGTCTGCCTGTTGGAGGGATACAAATCAGCAGCACGGTGGTGTCTGAATGAAGATGTGGCTGTGGAAGAGGCTACGATGGCTCAATAGTCGTTCCAGAGTTTTCAAACTTTCAGCTTTGTGATTGTGAAATGAGACTTTATGTAACAGTGTGGGCTGTCTCCTGTTTACTTTGGATGTTTCCTAGTTCATCTTATCTGTGGCAAAGTGGGCGGCTGAAGGCCAGCCACATGATCTTCATTAAATAAAGTGGAGAAAATGACTCATTTAAATTCTACTAAATGGTTTATTTCAAAATGGAGACTTTTTTTATGATCAAATCTTAATCTAAAATGTAACTGCTGATCTAAACTGTTACATGAATTTAATATTGAATCAAAACAAAACAGTGAGGATGTTGGTTTTTCAAATTCTACCTTCAAGGGTTCAGACATTAAAAAATACAACAAACACTGAATAAATGTTTATCAGTCTTTTTTAAATGCTGCTTTTTTGTGATGTTAAATTTCTTTCAAAAACCTCTGAAATGATTGCATGTGGATTGTGTAATTGTGAAATGAGGCATCATGTGATGCTGTGGGCTGTTGATTGTCTCCATGTTTCTTGTGTGACAGTGTGGGATGTTAATGATCTGGGACATGATGTTAATTTAAAAAGTCTGAACTTTGCAGATTTTTTTTCTGTATCAGCAACACAGTAGGGGTTTTTGTTTCAGTACCTTCCATTTGGGTGAAAAAGCAGTACCAGGGGCAGTGAACATCACGTGTTGCTGCATGTAACTAAATGAAAAGAAATTTCTGTCAAGTTACCGGAATTAATAAAACAACCATTAAAAATGTGTATGTAATCTGTTTGGCATACTACAAGTGGGACTAAAGTCTTTCACAAGAACTGAGGAGCAATAACTTACATAAGGTAGGGTTTCCACAGAGGCTGGTTTGGTTTGTCATGAAGCCAAGTTAGCCATTTTGAGAACGGGCAGAATACCAGAGCGGGAGTCTCGGCCTGTTGCTTGAATGCCACCTGAGCATCCACCTTCAACCTGACTCTGTCAGTTGCTCCAGATTTACAGCGTGGGAAAACCACACCAACCACAGCAGTAGTCCTTGGATAGACTATGAAGCCAAGGAGGCTGCCAATTCCACCAACTTTGGATCTATAATTCACTGCCAGGGCTGCTAAAATTCATCCCCAGCTGCACTGCCCCTTCTGTTTGGCCCCTAAAACCACTGGAGCACCACCACAGGAGCCACTATTGCCCCATTTCAGCAACCAGAGGTGGAAAAAGTTGGACTAATGTACTCAAGTAAAAGTACTGGTAGCGTGGTAGAAATTTACTGAAAAGTAAAAGTACTAGTCTATATATCTACTCAAGTAAAATTATAAAGTGTTCAATTTAAAGTTTACTTTGAGTAGCTACTGAAGAGTTGTACAGTAAAATATGATCTTTCCTTCTTAACAGTAACAACAAGAGAATAGATCTCAGTTTTTTCAGGTAAAGTCACACCTTTTAAATGTAAAACTTTCAAAGTGTCTTTATTCGCCACACTACATTTAGTTCAACTACACTTTTAGAGTGGTAAATGTTTTACAGTATGACAGAGCATTAACACCTGAAGTCACAGGTATGAACTCTAACTCAGTTGATGACTTCATTCATGGTGCAAATGTGTGTCTCACATCAAAATAAACAATTCACCCGATACATGAGCAAAACAACCCAATGAGGGATCACTGTGCAACAGGCAACATCCAAACACAACTAAATACATCTAAAACACATCAAATAATGGAGACCAGCTGTTTGGGGATGTGATGTGGAATCATCCTCTTTCTATGAGCTGCTGTGTAGTCAACAGAAGTGGAAAGTAAAAGAGTATAGTTCTCAAGTAAAAGTACTGTTACCCTGGTTAAAAACTTACTTAAGTACAAGTACAAAACTACTCAATCACAGTAATTTGAGTTAATGTAATTAGTTACTTTCCACCACTGTCTGCTACCATCATAGCCAGCATCAGCATCATCAGTAACAGAACTGCCACCAGTGGTGCCCCACAGTAATACTGCTCCATTACCCTGCTAACGCTAGTGGAACTCTCAGCAATGACGCTCGATCTCCCGAAACATTGTTGGAGCCATGAACAATGGGACACCTGCATCAGCAAAAGGTCAGACCAACTGAGGAGCTAGGGGAGTAAATGTCAGGGAGAATAAGTACATGTACGTGTTGTTTTAGATTTTTAAAGGTTTATATTATCAAGTGTTTTATTTGTATTCTTTTAATTCTATGTACAGCACATTGAAAGTGCTTCATGAAAAAAAATTTATTTATAAATCATGCATTCAAAATACTACCATTTACTTGCATTTTAGTTTGAGACAAAAGAAGTCCAAGTATGGTGTTTAAATATAGTTATTAAACTATAGTTTTTAAACTTTATTTAACATCTCAGCTTAGTTTTCATGGTTTGTAAATTAGAATGTCTTAATTTTTAGAGCAGTAATATTTTTAAACTGCTAACGAGCCCAGCAGACAAACACATCAGGTAAAAAAAAAAAAAAAAAAAACTTCTGCTGTAAAGTGAATGATCAGGGTGCTGTTACCCCGAGGTCGTCTAGACTGAAGTCCAGTGGTCTCTCGGTTAAATTTTCCAATTTTTATATGACATTTGAATGCATCATAACATATAGAATACAGTTGTCTTATTTACTGAGGTTACCTGAACACCTCATATTTTGCATCTTTCAGCTTTTAAATCTGTAAATTTTGCCAGTTTCACCACAAATGTCTCCATTGGCTTCATATTTTTAACAAACAGGACTTGATACAAAGTTTTGGAGCACTTTTCATCATTATTGGAGTAGCTGAAGAAAAAAACTGTCCTGAAGCAGCTGGAGAGAGTGGTATGAGTTGAAGATACTACATTCTGGTTTAATGTGATGCACAATATTGATGTGCTATTATTTATTATTAATTTGTTAATGTGTGACGGTCAGGTAAAGTTTATATTTGGTCAACTTTGTAGTACATTACCTGGATCATATTTATCATGCAGTCACTGTGGTGATGTGAAGAAAAAATAAAGCTCAAAGTGAGGCCTGCCAGGTGATGAGGCCCTACTTGTTATGCGCAATTGGCATACAGGCAGGGGTGGGCCTGATGCTGTGTTATGTGTTGAACACCTGGTTCTGCTAGCTTACCTGTGTCATCACCACCTGGCGTGTTTACATTGAGCTGTGAGCTCGTGATAACAAAAATAAATTTGCCTATTTGGTTGCGTGAGCTTCTAAAGTTCTCTGTTTATAATCTATATATATTTTTTGCCAACGTCTCTCTAGTTATTATCCATCTTTCTCTCTTGATTATCACTTTGACTGTCTTTGGTCAGATAAACGATAAACATGGAACCAGTGTATAACAATTTTGTTTCCAGTCAGACAGACACCGGTCCGCTCTGCTCGACCAACCAGACGCCCCTCACTGCAGTGTGAAAAGGGGGCGGTGCCAAACCCGGAGCTCAATGTGGGCAATTCCCCACGTTAACACTACTTAACAATTCTTAGAAGTGTGAAATGGAACAAGTATCTGACAAATATCATAATTGAAGGCATAACAACAGTTAAAGTAGAATAGATTGACAGTTGAATTTAATGTGATGAAAAAATATTTTAATTAATTGAATATTAAAAATCTGATTAATCTTTGAGTGTGTTACATTTTTTATATCATAAACTATGATGTAATAGATTTTTGAAGATAAATGATAAAAACTTCAGTAAATATTTCTGTTCATTAGTAGCAGTCGTTTGACGGCTCTAGCTGGTTATCCTGCTAGTAATCCTGAAGTGAATACAATGTACAGTCATGGACGAAAATGTTGGCACCCCTGGAATTTTTCCAGAAAATACATCATTTCTCCCAGAAATTGTTGCAATCAACAAATGTTTTTGGTATACATGTGTTTATTGCCTTGGGTTATAAACTTCTTGATTATATTACACACAGTGGACAAAGGAATTTCAAGATCTCTGGAGATGGTCTTGAAAGTTTGAGATTGTTCATATTTTTCTACAATTTTGCTTCTTGCCTCAGACAATTTTTGGCTCTTCTTCCTCTTCTCCATGCTTGGTGTGACACACACAGGCACACAACACAAAGGTTGAGTCAACTTTTATCCATTCTAACTGGCTTCAGACGTGGTTTTTATATTGCCAACACCTGTTACTGCCACAGGTGAGTTTAAATGAGCATCACATGCTTGAAATAAAATGATTTACCCACAGTTTTAAAAGGGTGCCAATAATCTTGTCCGGCCCATTTTTTGAGTTTTGTGTTAAATTATGTCAATTTTGTCTTTTTTCTTTGGATTTTTTGTGTTGTTCCAATGCACATGAAGGAAATAAAAACATGTATACCAAAAACATTTGTAATTGCAACAATTTCTGGGAGAAACTGTGTATTTTCTGGAAAAATTCCAGGGGTGCAAATATTTTCGTCCATGACTGTATAAAACAAAGAAAGTGCATGTTTGAGCATGAAACACGTGAATGCCATTATGTAGAGATAATAGCAACTAAAAAAACATGATTTATATCCATATTTATTTAAAAAACGTCTATCAGTTTTCTTCACACGAGTAGCTTCCATCCTGAATTATTTTCATAACGTACTGTTTACTTTGTGTTTCTTATTGCTCCTGCCTGTGTGTCCATCCTAGCTAATGTAGCCTGTTTAATGCCGTTGTATGACAGCCCTACCAGCCCTGAAAGCAGCCCTGCCCACTGGGCGCTCTTCTGGTTCTCCAGATTAGCCACTCTGGGTGATTAATCATAATTAATCTTAGCCTTTTTTATAGTTTTTAAAAAATGTTTTTAGACTATCAATCAGTCTTTATTTTTTTCTCATTTTATGTAAAGCATTGAATGAAAGTGCTCTATGAATAACATTCATTATTATTTTATTATTTCTTATTTATAAATCATTAGGGGTGTGACGATCAAAACGCCACGAGATTTCTCGTCGCTGAAAAAATCAATCTAGCGAGATCAATGTTGTGCAGACACTTGAAGCAGCAGCTCTACTTACAGAAGACAATACCAAACTGGAAGTTATAAAAGACCACAAAGATGCCCTGGACACTTTTGAAATGCTGCAGGTGAAAGCCTGAGCCTTCTCCATGAGGAGAATTCAGCGTTTATTCAGTTCGTGTATGCGCGCAGACACACTCGTAGTGCCGCTGTTTGTGACTTTGTAACTTTGAGTCGCTGCTTCGTCATGTCATCCATCAGCTGTTGGCTGTGCGTATCATCAATCAGAAGCTTAACATGAGTGGCGAAACGGGTCTGTATACTGCAGCTTAAACTTAGCAGAACAAACTCTGTACGAACGCCATAGAGTAGCTCCAAAAAGCGAAGTTATAGCTCCTGTTAAACGTGCCTCGTTTGCTGTCTGACAGCAGACAGAGCAGAGAGACACACTCGCTCACAAACGCACACACACTAACACACACGCTCATCTGTGCGTCGTGTCCAACACTGTCAAAGCTTCTTTAAATTACAGCAAACGTGTTATTGACAGAAATATTTCTTTTTAGTGTTTTAAATATGGATGTCCTTAAAGAGGATGAGAAATAGTTTGATTTTACAGATGCAGCTCTTTACATTTCAGTCTGTTGTAAACAGTGCTTAAAGTACTTTTAAAATAATATACATTTTTTTATTATATGTAATTAAGTTTAATAATATTATACTTTTTAAAAAAAATATTAAAAATAATTATTGTAATTGTAGGGATTAGTGCATAGTTTAGTAAATACATTCAAAATATACCATTTACTTGCAATTTGTTTTTAGAAAAAAGAAGTCCAAGTATGGTGTTTGAATAAAAACATATCAAACAAACTATTTTTTTAAAAAACTTTCTTTAGCTTCTTAGCTTAGTTGTAATGGTTTGTAAATCAGAATGTCTTGATTCACTGAGAAATAAAATGTATAAATTGCAAAGAAGATCAGCAGATAAACACATCAGGTACTGCTGCTGCAAAGTGAATGATTAGGTGTGCCGTTACCCCGAGGTAGTCGGCCAGCTGTTTAACTTATGTTGCCTTTTTGCTGACATACAGTTGACATGAATTCTTGGGGTAAAAGATCTCATCATAAGTGTTTTGACCCATTCAGCGATTGCCTTAGTCAGCTGAGATGTTGTCATTTTGTTGACAAGCCCAGGTCTGCTAGACTCAACCAATGTAGCTTGGCGACCATGGCTGGATCCTATGTTGGTGTTGGTGTGTTTGCTAACATTAGTAAGGATATGCTTTGCTGGAAGGTGGTACTTCAGACTCATTGTGTTCCAGTAGAAAGACTGCAGTATGTACAGTATACACGACTTTGGTTTGATCTTAAATTTCATTCACCAGCTTTTTAAAAAAGACATCTGCCATTAAGCAGACCTAGGTCTGTCTACTCACTCGCCTGTGACCTCTTCACCCCCAGTACGAAGTCATCCATTAACTGTAAAATCCTGTTTGTAATTGGCTATTTATATATACATTTATGTACATATGATACATTGTTTTCAGTATTTTATCCTGCTCGTCACATTACTGAGAGCGAAATCACAATTTACCTGAAAGTAAATTGTGAGAAATTTTAAGGACGTGACTTAGTGTGTTTGTTGGAGGGTACTGACTTTAAATGGTCGTAGGTAGATACGTCCACATCCCAACTAATGATGAGCCTATGTTCTGTTTTAAGTTAAGGTCCAAACTAAACTTTACGTTGAAACTATAATGTGTCATTGTTTTTGCACCATAGGGACATAAGGTTCACCTTAACTAATAAAATCTTCATCTTTTTGCTTCATTTGACCAATCAGTGAAAAGCATTTTAGTGTTGTTTTTGTTATAGTGCTAAAAGAGTACTAAAACGGTAACTGCTGTTAGTCCTCAAAGTGGTGAAATCTTCAGTAATACTAGCTAGTGACAGTACTTTATTGTTGGATGACTGAAATTATCTCAGCTCATTGAAGCAAACACAAGTGCAAAAAAGTCAAGTTAGTACAAGTGTTTTAAAATTGTTGTAAAACTTACCCATTGTATTGTAATGCTAATCTCAGAAATATTTAAAGAATGACACATTGCATTTTCTCATTTTTCTCACTGTAATATCTCCTGTTATGTCATTAGGGACAAGATAATAAAAAGTGCATAAACAAGTTGCATTTTCTCAACTCTTTTATTATTTCAGACATCAAGCATTGTAAGACGCTCTCTTAATTCTCTGCTCCGTCTGTTCCCTCCTCTGCTGCTTTGGCCGTCTGCTCTGGACACAGCTCCTGATTGGCATCCATCACCACAGGCTCAGGCATCTTCATACACTCCACCTGAGCTTTAAACTCCACCATCTCCGTTTCTTCCACTGCCCTCCTCTTGCTCATGAGGTAGAGGTTTGTTGAGTTAAAACCAGGTGACTCAATTTTCAGGTTCAGCACCACACAGTCAGGACAGGATGTGGTTCTGAAGGTTCCGGTGAATTTCAAATCATTAACCTGTGTCCTCATGACCTGGTCCTCAAGGGCGACTTCACGCAGAAGATACTCACACGTGCCGTTGACTCGGTTTACTTGGGTGTATGCAGACTGGTGGAAATAAATAGCTACGCTCTCTCTTTTGCTGAGGTCAGTTGCAGCTGCAGGGTCTTCGAGGCTGCCTGCAACCAAAGCCCAACGCCCCTGCAGACGGTTCGAATCCAGCTGATCCAGTGCCCGGACCAGGTTGTCACAGTGCAGAGCCGAATGACTCAAGGAGACCAAGCAGAGGAGAGCGGTTACAAACACAGCAAACATGTCTGCCTGTTGGAGGGATACAAATCAGCAGCACGGTGGCGTCTGAATGAAGATGTGGCTGTGGAAGAGGCTACGACGGCTTTATAGTCGTTCAGAGTATTCAAATGTTTAATTGTATCAATTTTGTGATTGTGAAATGAGACTTTATGTAACAGTGTGGGCTGTCTCCTGTTTACTTTGGATGTTTCCTAGTTCATCTTATCTGTGGCAAAGTTGACGGCTGAAGGCCAGCCACATGATCTTCATTAAATAAAGTGGAGAAAATGACTCATTTAAATTCTACTAAATGGTTTATTTCAAAATGGAGACATCACGTTCATCAAATGAAGTTTGAACTTTTTGTCACACTTCCGTATGACATGCAGTTAACCCATTTTAATTCTTTTTTTTTTTTTTAACAAAAGGGATTTACATTTTTAGGAAGGCTATTTACTACATAAATTAGTAAAAAAAAGAAAAATTCTTTCTTTGAGTGGTTATTTTATCAGGTTGGATATAAATTATGGTTCTGCATCTGTATTGAACCACCTTCAGGTATAGTGGGGGTCCCTGGTCTCTGGCACCTTTATTTTGGGGATCGTAGGCTGAAAAGGTTGAGAACCCCTGCCCTTACCAACACGTCTCAATCCCCCAAAACACTGTTGGAGTCATGAACGCCACGACTCATCAGGGAAACAACCTATATGTTAAGTACTTACAGATGTTGCTTATAATGCTGCTTATACAGTACCACACATCCTGCTTATGTGCCCAACTGATGAAGGACGCAAGAGTGCTTCTGTGCCGAAGTTTTGGCGTGAAGAGTTAAATAAAAGAAAGACAGATTTGATCAATTCTTCAGTGTGAAAATTATGGTTGGAACAAATATTTGTGGGCATCTATCACCTGTCAAGATGAGATTTTGTGGT
Source organism: Cheilinus undulatus (assembly GCF_018320785.1). Taxonomy (NCBI): domain Eukaryota; kingdom Metazoa; phylum Chordata; class Actinopteri; order Labriformes; family Labridae; genus Cheilinus; species Cheilinus undulatus. Next base: position 31,230,531 of record NC_054868.1, on the reverse strand, counting down.
GTTTTTATAACTTACATTATTGGTAAATTTTATTAGAATGAATATCTCATTTGACATTTACCTGCTTGCGATGTCCTTTAACCAGCTGTCTGCAACTTGATTTCCAGAATATCCGGATTGGTCTGCTTTTGAAAACGTGTGGCACATTAAGAAGCACCAGATACAATGGAAACCCTGCACTGTTGAGAACCTAGCCTTCATGAAGCAAAAAATGGCAAATTAAAATTAAACTTTCAATAGTTAAACAAGTAAAGTCTACTATAAGAAGAAATGGTCATGTAACAGTGGTTAACATGCTGCTGTCCCAACTTTACTGGAAGGTTATGAAAGCATCAATTTCAGAATGTGTGTATATTTACACTGAATGTAACACTGAAAGTCTCGTCTTTGTGTTGTTTTCAGTTAAATACTGAATATAAATATTCTGAGATTCACTGCATTCTGTTTTCACATTTTTGGAATTTGGGTTTGTACATTTATCATTGAAGCTGTCCCTCATCTTTCTGATCGCTTTATCCCATTATGACCTTAAAATGGCATCAAATATCAGCTTAAAAAAAAACAAGAGAATAGTCCTTTATGGTGAATTCAACTTTTATTGGAGGATACAGAGAGACACTGTGAAGGTGAATTCCAGCATTATTCAAATGGAACAGTGATTTTATTCCTTTATTTTATTCCAAATATCCACATATCCATCAAATATTTATTTTTTCAGTGTTTAGGTCTAGTTTTTCTTACTCCTGAATTCTCACATTTATCACAAAGGTGATCAACAACACTGAAAGCACTGACAAACACATTATTTTGTCATTATCATCATCATGCCTCACAGTCTCTTGGGCTTTTGATTCTGCTTGCTCTCCAGGACTTTTTAGGTTAAGCCTGAGGGGCTGGACAAAGTGGCTCACTGGGATCCAACACATACATATCAGGCATGTCAAAGCACGCCACTTGACGGGTGAACTCCTGCAGCTCCTTTGGCTCCACATCCCTCCTCCTGCTTAACAGGACCAGTTCCTGTGTTTTGAAATCAGGTGAGACAGAGTTGAAGCTCAGCACCACACAGCCTGAACATGATGTCTTGAAGAGGCTCCCACTGAAAACAAAATACTCTGGTTCAGACTTGTAGTTGGGGCCTTCAAAGGTGACGTTGAAGGAGTAACGATTGCACAATCCATTGGTGTCAGTGAGATGGGTCTTGGAGACAGTAGAGTTGTAAAAGTCAACAACTACGCTTCTGCTGTATGAAAAGGGTCCTGAAGCGATTATGCTTCCTGCAATCACGGCCCATCTGCCCTCAAAGTCATGAGGATTGAATGTATCCAGTGGCTGGAGCAAATCTCCACAATCCAGAGGAGCTGAGTGACTCACGGTCACCAGTAGGAGGAGAGTGAGGGCGCACGCAGCAAACATCTCTCAGTTTGGTAAAATCACGACTGCTGTAGAGAACCTGCAGTGTCAGTGGTACAAATGGGCCAGATGCATTGGCTTTATAATCCGATCAAAGCTGCAGTTTCACAATACTTAAAGAACAGAGTCCATATGAGTTCTCTGAGAGACTTAATATACACAGACAGGTGTAGAGAGATCACCTTGACTGAGGAATTAAAGATCAGTGGTTAAAGCTTTAATAGTGTTCACGATTTTGGAATCAGCTGTAACTCCCAAGCAACTATTTTTATTGTGTTTGTAAAAATCAGAAGAAAATACACTCTATGTTAAACACATGTACTGCGTTGAAAGAGTATTGTTTGTCCTTTATTCCCGCATCGGTTTGCAGAGTAAACAGCAAAGATCAACTTTAAGGACCATTTAGTTTTTACTGGAAAAGCTGAATGTTCCTTTCATCAGAATCAATATTTACCTCCCGCCTCTGACAAATCCAATAAAACTGTGTCCATGTTTCAAACATTTCTCGTAAATTAAACATTATCTCGTGGTCTGCTGGTTGTTTACACAGGATGTTTACTGGTTTGTTTTATCAGTTTCAATGTAGTAGGTTTGTGAGCTGTTATAATAAGTTTTAAGAATGAAGACCGTCTTGTAAAAATCCTATATCTATGCCATTTGGATTTAACAATGTCTTTTCCATTTCCTTTACTCTCATTCTGCTTTCATATGAACCTTAAAAAGTCCATCAAGAATTCAAAATACAGTGCATTACAAAGTATTCTTCTCTTTTTTTCAGTTTTCTTTTATGTCGTGCCTGATACAATCAATTAAATTCATTCTTATTCTCGTTCATCTACACTCAGTACCCCATCATGACAAAGTCAAAACAGAAGTTTTGAAATTTTTGCGAATCAATGAAAAATAAAAAACTTAAATATCACCCTTTCCCTTTGCAAAAACACCTGAAATTTCTATTCTGGGATATAATCAAGCCCTATGAGAGTTCAACTTTGAACTCTCTACACTAATGACACAACCTTATGAACCAAAAATGACTTTCCTTAACCCCCTACCTCTCTTTCTGCCTCCTGACCTATCCCTTCAAGTCTTCCACTGCCTTCGTTGGCCTGACCTTATGCAGTCTCATCACGTTTGCCATCAAGTAGCTCCACAAGTCTCATGCTCTAATTTGGGCCATATTTGATTTGATTTTTAAAATTTGCTGTGGGTCAATCAAAAATGAATAGCAGGCTGCATTTGGCCCCAGGGCCAGAGTTTGGACACCCCTGGATTTGTCCATTACATCAACTAAAAAAAATCTTTGAGCTTAAGGGCTAATATAAGGGGAATCTAAATACAATTTATAAACAAAATTTTAAAGAGCAATTTTAAGGACTACAGAGATTACACCATCTAAAGTCTATCATATCATCAAAAGATTATGAAGAGCAAAATACAACAGAAACCCCATACCACTGAGCAACTTCAGGCAACAAACAAGCAAGAATGTTGTTGAACATGTAAAAGAAATTACTGCCAGTAATTACATTCACTGGTTAAACCGGGGGTGTCAAACTCAAGGCCTGGTGGCCAAATCCGGCCCATAGTACTGTTAAACCTGGCAAGCAAGATCATATTATACATATTTTTATTATAACTGGCCAACCAGTATGAGGTCTGCAGATTTACTTCAATTTAAAATGTAAATGCAATAATTTAATAATTGGATTAAAGTAAGGAATGTGGGGAAATCTCATTATTATGACCTTAAGTTATGACTATAATTTTTTGTTTCATGTTTTGACCTTTTCAATTAACAATTTTAACCCTTTAGATTCATTATTTAAAATTTCAAGTCATATTTTGACTTTCCAACCGATTATTTTTAAATTCTATCTGAAATCATGACCTTTTAAACTCATGATTTTGACTTTGTCTTATATTTTGACCTTTAAAACTATTTTTTCCACTGTCTCATTTATTTGCCTTTTGAAAATATTTTTTGATTTTCATTTTATGTTTCGACCTTGTCAGTTCACAATTTTGTCTTTTTGTTTCATATTTGGCCATTTGGATTCATAACTTTTAATTTCAAGTAATGTTTTGACCTTTAAAACTTATTATTTTAAAATTTTATCTCATGTTTTGACCTTTTAAACTTTTAACTTTGACTTTAATCTCATATGTTTGAGATGTTAAACATTTCAACTTGTATCTCATATATTGACCTTTTAAACACGATATTGATTCTTATCTCATATTTTGACTTTTAAAAGTTATGATCTCAAATTTTATCTCAAATTATGACCTTTAAAACTTGTGATTTTTACTTTCTATGACAGATATTTGCCTTTTAAAAACATTATTATGATTAATGATTTCAAAAGGCTTTGACTATTTTAATGTTTTGACCTTTTGAACAAATAAGTTTGACTTTAGCTAAGATTTTGAACCTTTAAATTTCCTCTTAACTTTTTAAAATCTCTAACTCATTGTTATCAGTGCTAAGTATTTTCCCCGGTGAAAATGAGGCTGATAGTTTATGATTAAATGTTGACCCTGATAGGTTGCCAGCTTGGACCTAAATTTAAAATCTGGCCACTGCAGTGATTGAGTTTGACACCCCTGGTGAACCCAGGTCTTGAGAAATGTCTGTTTGGCATTTGTCATTCATGCTTTTGGGATTAGTGTCATTGTGCAGGTCTTTCACACTGAATTTAAATATATTTGTTTTAAAATCCATCGTCATTTATGTTCAAGAGCTGTGTTTGTAAAACTATTGTGTTTTTAAAGATTACACAAAATATTACCCCAAAAATGAGGTTAAAAGCCAAAAGACACGTTTAAAAAAAAACTGTTCCATAATGCAGGTTTTTACTGGAAGGTCCCTCCTTTTTGACGTTATTCCTGCTTTTTTGTCCCAGAGTAAACAGCAAAGAGCAACTACAGAAATGCTCAGCTTTTACTGGAAAAGTTCAGTCTCAGCTCAAAATCAATATTTTTCTCCAGCCCCCGCCAACTCAAATATAAAAGAAGAACAGGATTATATTTCTGCACTGTTTAAGCTTTGATACCTCATTTCTTGTATGCTTTTAAAAAGTCAAACTGTTTGGAAATACCATCTAAATAAATTAGAATATCATTAAAAAGTTGATTTATTCCAGCAATTCAATTCAATAAAGTGAAACTTATATAAATTCATTACAGACTAATGTTTTTCAAGTGTTTTTTGGTGATTATGGCTCACAGCTAATGAAAACCCAAACTTCAGTTCCTCAGAAAATTACAATACTGTGGAAAAGTTCATTATTGGAGACTCATGGTGTCACACTCTACAGCCAGCAACAATCTACAAGATTTAAGCCTGATTTTAGGCCATCTTGTCCTCCACCAACGATCATGGGGGCGTATCCCGAGTGGAGCCTTGTCGCAAATGATAACTTGTCTAAATAATCCTCGTGTGTGATGTCAACATGATTGCCTTACTGCTCCAGGTTGACAGGTGCGTGGTCTCCAGAGATCTGACGTCTGGCTGGGTTATCTAGTTCAGAGGATTAAAGATGAAAAATGGTTTGCAATTGTCCTGATGCCTGCTGTCTCCCACGCTCGTCTCAGATTAGAAAATCGTCTAGTGTGTGGCCAGCCTAAGACACAAAAAGGTCATTGCTAAAGAAGCTGGCTGTTCAGAGTGCTGTAGCCAAGCATATTAATGGAAAGTTGAATGAAAGGAAAAAATGTGGTGAGCTCGATGGAGATGCTGGTTTTATTTTCCAGCAGGACTTGGCACCTGCACACACTGCCACAAGTACCAATACCTGGTTTAAGGTATCCCTGTGCTTGATTGGCCAGCAAACCCGCCTGACTTCGATCCCATAGAGAATCTGCGGGGTATTGTTAAGAGGAAGATGCGAGAGAGACACTGGACCCAACAACGCAGAAGGCCACTATCAGAGCAACCTGGGCTTGGTTGCCTCCATGCCTCGCTGTACTGCCGAAGTAATTCATGTAAAAGGAGCCCCGACCAAGTATTGGGTGCTGTATAGGATCATACTTTTCAGTAGTCTAATATTTCTTTGTTAAAATCTTTTTAAAATTGTTTTTAATTGATGATCTAGTTTTTATGAGATACTGAATTTTGGGATTTCATCATCTGTAAGCCATTAACATAAAAATTAAAAGAAATAAATGCTTGAAATATATCAGACTGTGTGTAATAAATCTATCTAATGAGTTTTACTTTGTGAATTGAATGAAAAAAAATCAACTTTTTGATGATATTCTCATTTTTTGAGATGCACCTGTAAAGTCAAAGAATGTAAAGCTTGAAGTATGTCTATCTGATGGACTGTGCTGCTTATTTATGGTCTGACTTTTTTTTTTTATTGAGATCAGAGTTTTATATAGAAATGCACCTTAAAAAATTCCATCTAAAAAAGTCTGATATTCAATATGTTAAATCAAGAAGGCTTTTCAACAGTTATTTCAGGGAAGAAGCAAAAAACCGGGACTGTGACAATACTTATAGAAAGTGAAGGGAAGTGCTTTTCACAGTTTGACAGACAGGGAAAAGATCAAAATTATCTGAAGTTATCTAAAACTAATGACAATATCAAACAGTTTAGCCAGTGTTGTTGTTTTTTTGTGAAGCAGAGATATTGTTCCAGGAAAAATCCTCCGCCTGAGGAACAGAAATGCTGGATGAACATCGAGACGTGCATCAGAACTGTCAGTTTAATCATTCAACCATTCATCAATCATTTCAAAGCTGACATTGCAGACACTCTGGATCCCCCTTTTCCCTGCATACAGTACATGCATCCATACAAACAGAGCTATGTCTCACAGCTTTGGAGCCACTCTTCAGAAGATCGTCTGATAAGAATACAAAGGTCACACTTTCAGGTATATTCAAATAATCTCCATCTATAAAAGCCTGAAAATCATCAGTTGTGCACACTGCTTTAAAAGATATGACCATTGCATATGCTCAGTCTGTGTATTGTATTTCAGAGTGAATAAAAATGCTCAACTTGGATTAAAATATCTCTAATGAAAGATAAAAATCAAAATATAATTCATTAAATAAGAACAATCTCCTCCCTAAACCTCTCCAGATCTTTGGGTTTTTCTGTTAAATCCACTAGGAAGAATAAAAATAACACACTGAATTATACAGGTAGATAAAACTGTTTAAAAGAATATTTTTAGCTGTTTTTTGATGTGTGTTGAAAAACTAAATCAAACTCAATTGTTAAAATAAACACTTTATACTTTGGTCTTCAATGTAGAGATAAGAGTCTTAAAGAGTAGTCCTGGATAGAGAGACCCTCAAGGCACTTAACAAGTCTGGTCCATCCTTCAGAAAACTTAGGAGCAGGTTGAGGAAGTTTCAAAGTTAGTACAATAGAAGTAAAGAAGCCCTTAGAGGTATTCAGTTAAAAAAATATGGGGATATCAAACAAAGAGAGGGAATACGTGTGTTGAATACAAAAGCAGGGAGACAGATGGAGGGATGAAGGCAGACTGAAGAAGAGGAGGAGAGGTGATGAAGGCACAGACGGGGTGTTCACATGACCGAGCAGCACTGGCAGGTTTTGCGTTTCGGAGCCTGGATCTCCTCTCCCTGTGCATTCCTGGTTGGGACATTTGTGTCTGAGCTGTCTGGGCTGTTTGCTGCTGCCGGCTCTGTCTGGGTGTTGGGAGCTTTGGCCTGTGACAGAAGAGGTTCCTGCTCCCCAGGCCCTGCCTCTGTCCTTGAGCTTTCCTGGGGATCGGCTAGGGAAACCTCCTGGAACTGGCCAGGCTGGGAGGCAGAGTCTTGATCCTGATCCTGAGACACCGCTTCAGCTCCCTCTGTTAACTCTTCACCCTCTGCCTCCAGCTTTGGGGTGAGGGTGGACGCTTGCACCTCTGAGTAGACCGGCACCGGAGCCACTGCGGTGCCCTCTAGAGCATCGGTGGTGCACTGCAGCTGCACAGAGGCTGGATCTTCTGCTTGATTGTCCTGTCCCTCTGTTTCTTTTGTGCCTCTATCTTCACTGTGTTGCTGTGCCTCTGCAGTTGCCTCACTCTGCTCTGGCCGTGTCAAAGTTTCTGAAGCTGCCTCTATAACTAACTCTTCCTCTTCCTCCTCTTTAACAGCTTCTCCTCCCTCCTCTCCTGCCTCTGGACTTGGCTTTAGAGGGCTTTCCTCTGACTCGATAGTCTCCTGCTGATCTTCCTGGGGTGAAAGATCCTCAGGCACATCATCGCCTTCATCTGTTATGATCACGCATTCTGCTCTCATCACCACAGTGCCTTCCTCTTCATCCTCCTCTTCAGTGTTGACATTCGCAGCCTCACCTAGATTCAACGTTGAATCCTGTTTTGTATTAATAACATCCTCAGATTCTGTAACTGGTCCATTTGTGATGGGCTGGTTGCCCTCCTCCAAAGTGTTGTGATTGGTGGTTGCTTCAGGTTCTGCCTGTCCATTGGTTAGGACAGCTACCGTTTCAGCCTGTTGTTGGCTTTTGTCTGTTTTTTCTTTATTTTCTTCTGTCCCTGAAGAACAAAAAAAATGAAAAGTTAACTTTTACATTAATATTTATATGGATGGTTGCTGCATTTAAATGATGTCCAATAAATAAGCAATCAGTGTGCCACACTGTCTTTTACACTGATTGTAAAAATGCAGTGGTTAATATAGGCACGCAGTTTCATGATTGAAATTAGTGATTGCTTTTTCACAAGCATGTCCACCCTCAGTACTGCAAATTTATGTTGTAATGCAGTTACCAAAAGTGTCTGCCATCTATGAATTTTAATGCATGACACACCCAAGGCATTCACTTTGTCCCTAATAAAAATTTCAGCAGCTAATAAACACTGACAGCTCTGTTTTAGCCATCAGCTATAAAGTGCTCTCTAATTAGAGGAGGTTTTCTGGCACATTGTTATTTAATTGCCAAAAAGTAAAAATATAAGAGAAAAAAAAGGAGAGAAAATCTCATAATTTCTAAGCTTTTTTTTTTTTGCAAAAGATGCAACACCTGATGATATACCTCTGATGAAATCATTGGTATGTAAACAAGCAGAAACTAGAGTATGTCTCAGCAGTTCAAGATCTGGCTGTCCAAAGTTATAGACCCTAAATGATTTAAATTCAAATGGATGACTCAATTTCATCTTCACAACTCTCTTGACTACTTCACAGCTTGAGCTTCATCTCCACTGACACTTCCGCAGACCCACTAAAATGCAAGTTATGCACTTGACTGCTTATTAGCATAAATATGAGAGCAGAATAGTAAGTTTTTATGACACTAAATATATTTCAAGTAAATGTATGACTGTACTATCCCAGCCTTTATAATGCGAATGCATTAAGATCTGTATGCACCAAGCACGAATGCTTCCAAAGGGGGTTGCATGGTCTTTTAAAGGGCCAGGTTAGATAATGGTTGGATTAGAATTAAATTAAAAATAGGAAATACAATAAAGATTCAAGTTAAGGTAAAGCGACAAATTCAAATATTAATAAGGTTAGAGATGTGATGTGATTTGTGAAGAATGTGTGCTGATAGACTTTATTTCAATATTGTGGTTTCTCTGTGTACTTTAAATGATCCAGCTCACCCAGTCCTGTTGAATTATTGTCACCATTCTGCAAAACAGCATCTTGAATCATTTCTGGAAGAGAAATCATTTGCATTTTAACCAACATTATATCATGTAGCAGTTTTTCCATATCTGCAGTATAGAAATTGTTTTTCTTATACATATTTTATTTGATTTCATTGGAAACAACAAGTACACTACTCCTTCAGGGGAAAAAAACAATCAAAAGATGTCGGTCGATGCTGTCAGCACACCTGCAGCTGAAAATAGCTTCTTAAGCATGATATTGATGCATAAATGCAACACTAGAAGACAAAAAAATGATAGCAGCTGTGTTTCTTCTCCATAGAAAGACAAGTTTAAAGTCCTTTCAGATATTGCAGGAACAGTGTCATCTTCCTTGTCCAAACTTTTATGGATATCTGCAAAGTAGAAATTATCTGACTCAAATAAAATTCATGTATCAAATTATTGCTACTCCTTTAGTGTTTTTTCTCTTGTCTTCTGTGTTATGTTAATTGTTTTATGTTATTTTGAATGTTAAAAGCCTCAAACTTAAAAGCTAAAAAGTGACAAAAAAAGAATTAAGTTTATTTTATTTCAAGCATAGAAAGAAAATCAGAGGAATTCCAAACTTCAGCGAATGAAATCCAATCAGTATGTACTGAGTCAACTACTAGAAGAAACATTAAGAGGCTCTGCTGCAACTGTCCTTTTCAATGGTCTAAAATGGGAATTTTAAATCTTTGTTTACAAGCTCATTTTAAATGATATGCAAATAGATGAAAACTGAATACCATGTCTTTACAGCATGCAAGCATCAGATATGTCCCATCACACAGCATTACTCCCTTTTTGTCCACACTGGATCTGTTATAAAGCCTTGTCACTTTGAAAGAAAAAAAGCAAGTGTTCTTTGCATTGATATCTGCACTTCTTAAGAAAGCCAAAAAGCCCTGTTGAGTGAGGAAAGTGACAGAAAACCTAGACAATATTTCAGTCAGACACTCCAAATCCCTCATCTCCCTCTTTCCTTGTTCTCTAATCTCAGCATAAATTGGAATATGTAAGCTGACGGGCTAAACCAGCATAAATACTATCTTATTTAAAAAATTAAAAACATATGATCACCTTATTATTGGTTTCTTTTGTCACATAAGTCCATTAGTTTTAAATTTGATTTAAAAGTTTGAGCACAGAGTAACATGCTTTTCCCCACTCACTGACATGATATTACATCTTTAAGATTATGAAATTTTAAAAATGTGATAACTCAGCTTGAGAACCACTGATCCAAGCGTGTGCTGGCTGGGGTTTTTGCTTGCATCATCACAACATCGTGTTTCGGCCTTGTTGTTTTGATGATAAAAGTAATTCGGCCGAAAACCGAAAATGCACTTTTGGGCCATTTTCAGCCCAAAATTTTCGGTGGCTGAATTTTCGGTGCATCCCTCCTGTAAACTTTGCATTATTACCCTCAGAGGTAAACCCTGAAATTTTGTATTTTTCCATGTCAATTCTTATAAATTTTGCTGTAAACTTTGCATTATTACCCTCAGAGGTAAACTAAAAGAAAATAAAGTATTCAAAAAAACTTAAATATGTTGTCACAGACCTTCTTATTTTGTTACTGGTGAAATAAACAATAAGCTTTTGTGTCAAAAGAAACAGGTTTCAGACCATAACCAATAACATAAAATGTTCCAGCACCATTCAAAGTATAAATCTGATTTTAAAGTGTCAAAAGTTTCAACACATCTGCTGTCTGTTAGCGTAATATCGGGTCCTAACAGGATGCAAACACAAGCACTGTGCAGCATTGCACACTTGAATCCATTAAAAATAGCATTCTCTGTGCTGTGAATTTCAGTCTCCATTCATAAAAAATATGACAGTAAGCATTGTTATTTTGATTGTAGGCAGACAGAGGCATGATGTTTTGAACTGAAAGCCTTTGACGGCTGTGAGCTGATAATTCTGCATTCTTTTTTTTTAATTCAAGCGCAGCATGTGACTCACAGATATGGATATTATTAATACGGCGTTGTCTACCTTTTAACAAGCTTAAAGATCCTGTAAAGTAAAAATAAATCTGTATTTAGGTTTGTCGTATGATTGAACACTGTGTTATGAACCCCCAGGTCAAATTCCAGTCAAATAAAGCATCTCCAAGTTTATAAACTTAAGCTTCAAATCATAAAAAATGAGACAGTAAAATCTGCTCCAGGATGGTGTGGGCATGTCTGTTGACAAGCTGAAGCCCCGCCCACTCAGGAGGAATATGATCCTCTCAGGTTTTAAAAATGTTACAATCTGAATGGAGGAAAGCACTAACGCCATTAGCCCGTCTCTTGACCTTTTGTTGACCTTAGAAGAAGAGAAAAAGTCTGTTCAAATCTCTGCTATCATGCTTTAAATGATTCATAGACCACTGTGGTTCAGTACAGTCCAACAGACTGTACAGAGATGAACTGCTCTGTGATTTTAGATTGTGGCAAACTGTGATGAGGAGTGGCTCATTAGATAAGCTGAATGAGTTTAACAAGCCCTCACGCAGTAAGCATGAGCAGCTATCTTTTATTTAGAACCACAGATCAAGACACTTATAGGCAGAGTAGTCTGCAGCATTAACCCCCTCACTTGTGGTGTCATACTTGGAAAAATACTTTTCCCTAAAATCATGAACCAATAAACAAAACATGCATAACTATAACTTTGCAATGAAACATGAACATTATCGAACGGTACAAGAGTGAATTCCTTTGCACAAAATGAACCCGGAAGTCCCTGCTCCAGGTGACTGCTTCCTTACACAACATTGTAGTGTTAGAGGGGCGGGGTCATTCCCTTCTGTGGGCTCATGACATCGTGGAGAGGGGCGGGACTCTCTCCTTTTCCAGAGTTGCCCTAGGTGAGAAGGGCTCGGCTGTTGTGGGAATACTCACAAGCCCCGGACTGAGCACCACTATGTTGGGGTTCTCCCTGGTGAACGAGAAGGTCACCTCCCTGCAACTGTCAGGCGCAGGGTCACCTCCCTGAGACTGACAGTGGAGGGGGCTAAGACTTTGACTGTTGTTTGTGCTTATCCACTGAACTGCAGTCAAGAGTATGCGGCCCTCTTGGAGTCTCTGGATGGGACCTGGAGGAGGTGCCCCCTGGGAACTCCATAGTTCTGCTGAGGGACTTCAACGCTCCCGTGGTCAATGATGGAGAAACCTGGAGCGGGATGATTGGAAGGAACGGCCTGCCCGATGAACCTGAGTAGTGTCTTCTGTGCTAGCCATGGACTGTCCATAACAAACATCATGTTCGACCATAGGGTAGCTCATAAGTGTACTTGGTACCAGAGCACCTTAGGCCAGAGATCTATGATCGACTTTGCTGCCGGTTCATCAGATCTGCAGCAGCATGTCTTGGACACTCAGGTGAAGAGAGGAGCAGAGCTGTCAACTGATTACCACCTGGTGGTGAGTTGGATCAGATTGCTAGGAAAGCTGCTGGACAGACCTAGTAAACTTAAATGAGTCGGGGTGAAGTGGGGATGTCTGGCAGAGGCCCCTATCTGTGAGGTCTTCAACTCCCACCTCCGGAAGGACTTGTGCATCCCGGGGGAGGCTGGGGACTTGAAACTTGAGTGGTCCATGTCAGGAGCTGTGGCTCGAAGACCATCGGTACCTGTTGTGGTGGCAACCTGAGAACTTGCTGGTGGACACCAGTAGTGAAGGAAGCTGTAAAGCTGAAGAAAGAGGCCTTTCAGGCATGGCTTGCCCAGGGTTCTCAGGAAGCAGCTGACAGGTACCTGGCGGCTCGGAGGGCTTCTGCTTCAGCAGCTGCAGAAGCAAAAACCAGGGTATGGAAGGATTTCGGGGAGGCGATGGAGAAGGACTTTCAGTTGGCCCCAAATATGTCCTGACAAGCCATCCGACAACTCAGGAGGGGAAGGCAGGGCTGTTCTCAGTCTGTTCTCAGCAGGAGTGGGGAACTGCTGACCCGGACTGGGGATGTTGTTGGGTGGTGGAAAGAACACTTTGAGGAACTCCTTACAACGCATTCCAAATTATTATTCAAATTGGATTTTAGTGACATTAACATTCAAATTTTCGTTTTTTAATTAAACTCATGGATGGTATTATGTCTCAGGGCTCTTTGGATCCCTGAAATCAATCTCAGACACCTGTGATAATCATTTTACAAGGTGAGCCCAATTTAAGGAAAACTACTTAAGAAGGATATTCCACATTATTAAGCAGGCCACAGATTTCAAGCAATATTGGAGAGAAAAGGGATCTCTCTGCTGCCGAAAAGTGTCCAATAGTGCAATGCCTTGGACAAGGAATGAAAACATTAGATATTTCATGAAAAATTAAGCGTGATCATCTTACTATGAAGAAATTTGTGGCTGATTCAGAGCATAGACAAGTTTGTGCTGATAAAGGCATGATGAGGAAGGTTTCTGCCAGACAGATTCATCAGATTAAGAAAGCAGCTGCTAAAATGCCATTACAAAGCAGCAAACAGGTATTTGAATTTGCTGGTGCCTCTGGAGTCCCACCAACCTCAAGGTGTGGGATCCTCCAGAGGCTTGCAGTCATGCATAAATCTAGTATTAGGTCGCCCTATCCAATGCTCACAAGCAGAAACAGTTGCAGTGGGCCCAGAAATACATGAACACTCATTTTCAAACTTTCTTGTTGACTGATGAGCCCTGGATGGTCAAGATGGAGGAGTAGTGGATGGTTGGTGGATGGCCAACCATGTCCCAACAAGGCTGCGACGTCAGCAAGGAGGGGGTGGAGTCATGTTCTGGGCCGGAATCATTAAGATAGAGCTGGTAGGCTCCTTTAGGGTCCCTGAAGGTGTGAAAATGACTTCGGCAAAGCATATAGAGCTGATTGACCACTTTCTTCCATGGTAAAAAAAGAAGAACCATGCCTTCTGTAGCAAAATTCCCTTCATGCATGACAATGCAACATCTCATGCTGCAAAGAATATCTCTGTGTCATTGGCTGCTATGGGCATAAAAGGAGAGGAAGGTCCCCATCCTCCCTTGACCTCAACCCTATTGACAACCTTTGGAGCATCCTTAAACTAAAGATCTATGAGGGTGGGAGGCAGTTCACATTAAAACAGCAGCTCTGGGAAGATATTCTGACATCTTGCAAAGAAATTCCAGCAGAAACTCTCCAAAAACTCACAAGTTCAATGAATGCAAGAATTGTGAAGGTGATATCAAAAAGAGGTGTCCTTTGTTAACATGTCACTTGGCCTGTTAAGATGTTTTTGATTGAAATAGCTTTTGAACTCAGTAAATATGACCTCCTAATGCTGAAAATTCAACAAATGACCATTTTCAGTTCTTTACAACATATAAAATGTTTTTAACTCTTTGGTGTACAATGATGTGGAACAGTGCATTTTGAGTTTTTTATTAAAAAAAAAAAAAAAATATATATATATATATATATATATATATATATATATGTCTATATAGATATATAGATATATATATAGATAGATATGTGTGTGTGTGTGTGTGGGTGGGTGGGGGTGTGTGTGTGTGTGTGTGTGTGTTTGAAAAATTCTATTCTTTGGTCTGAAACTAGTTGACATGAATTCATTTTGTCATTACCGAAACAATCAGGTCACAGCCGTAACTTTACCATATGCTACGATTGTGCCTGTTTCGGTAGTGACCATTTTAGCTGATTCTTAAGCAAATCTGGGACTGCAATTCGATACAATTCGATTGAACGGACTATTTATATATATATATATATATATATATATATATATATATATATATATATATATATATATATATATATATATATATATAAAATTTACAATATTTGTTTGAAATTATTAATTGACATTTTTGATAGAATTTTGCCTGTATTGATCTCTCTTTCTCCTGACTCTTGTTTAGCACCTGCTCTTTGCTTTTTGTAATGCTGCTCTAAGCACTTTAAATTTCCCTCTGGGGACAAAAAGTTTTTTGAATTGAATTGAACTTAAACACAATGAAATGAAAGGAAATAATAACTTCTTCTGGTTAAATGCTGATTGAAATGCTATTTTCTGATAAGCCCAACAATTCTCTGTGCCCAAAGGTTTATCAGGTTCTACTCACCTGGTGTGGCCTCATCTTTCTTCACTGCTTCCTGTTGGGTAAGAGAGACAAGAGGAATTCAATTTACTGTGATTCAACCAGTACAGCTGTTTATGGTGTGTTGTGTTGTCTGAACCTGTGGTATATTTTGAAGTCAATATAAAAGGACAACATTTGAAATGCAAATGGTAGAAAGCACAAAGCTCGAGGGAACAGACACAATCCAGGACTTTTATGAAATGTATTTTCCCTCCAAGCAGGGAAGACGAGCACAGCCTGTGCATAAACAGTTATTTTAACTGCTATGGACTCTTATACTGTATGAAGGATAACTGTCATTACAGGGTCATGACACAATGCTTGGTCACAAGGGGGTGTGATTGAGCTGAATAGTCACACTTAAACTCTGGAAAGTGGAGCACTTTTCATAGTTTGTTTGAGCATACTCTTAACACATCAGATCTGCCACTTAATCATGTAAATATGTGCATCTGTTGCAATTAAAAGTCCACTTTCAGGGCTGTAGCTCATTATTACATGCTTATTTTCGCCAGAAAGGCATTTATTAATCTCTTTTTTTCTGCTTGTTTAGGTTTCCAGATATTTGCTGTCACTCACTCTCAGCATGCCCATGATGCCAAAGCTTTGCTGGCACGGTGTCTCATTAAAGCGCTTTATTTTTTTTACACACAGGATGAGGTCAAACATTCAAAGTCTCCTCTCTCTGAGCCCGTATGGCTAATCAGCAGTCACCGCTCCTCAAAATGTAATCCTCTGTTTATGTCTGGGGATGAATTTTGCTGAAAGCCAAGGTTAAGATGAATATATGATGATTATGAGAAACAGTAAAAGACCCTGTAGCCAGACAGGGAGCTAAAGGAGTGACAAGTCTTTTGTTGTAGACCTTGAGGGAGGTGAGGTAAACACACTTGCGCTTGGCTTGAGGTGAAACAACAATCCCGTAGTGGATCAAGTGCTGAATTGTTTATGTAAGAGAGGCGATTACATTCTTAAAGTTCCTGCTTTTGAACAAGAGGTGCTACATCAAAGGTACATTAAGACAGGAAATACATTATTCATGGCACAGAGCCAGAGACAGAAGTTGTGGGAAAATGTACAGCCTAATGGAAGATGATGGAAGCAAGCTTGTTCAACACAAATTTCAACCTCTGTGGAGTCTAAAGAGTGAGACAGTGTCTGTGTGTGAGTAGAAGTGAGTGTGTATGCAGTTCTCACAGATTGGCCGTCCTCCATCTGCTCCTTCAGCTTCTCCTCCTCCTCCTCCTCTGCCAATTGCTGACTCTCTGACTCCAACCTGACAAATACACATAAATAAACACATCAAAACTGCATTTTATCTCAGAGGTAATGATGATTTTAATGTAAGAAGATTGTGCTTGAACAAGATTATGGTCAACTCATTTTGCTTCTCATTTTAGAACAGTGAACCCAGGTGTTAAACTGATTCTTAAAGAATAGATAGGTTTAAATTTTCCCGAAAGGCCGCGTTCAGTGTGTGAGGAACTTTATAGAGGGGAATAAGGAACTGTTAAGATCATGAAGGTTTATGTTCACAGAATTAACCATTTGCCAAGCCCTGTCTACCTTGTTAACTGTGGCTACGCCTGACAAGCTATAGCATCCGAGCTATTGAATATCAAGTTTATAAGCAGGGGGTAACCTGAAGGAAATACTATCAAATTTAGAGAAACAAAAATCAAAGGGATAGACAGAAATATCTACAATGTGATTGTAAAAGCTACATTCACAATACCTTTGTTTACAGAGTTTACGTTAGCATTAGGCAAATTTAGGTATCTCCCTATGGTTCATGAACATAATGCAGCACATGGCTAATTCAGGCAGCCAGTATTCATGCGATTGAGACTGAGGACATCATGCAAAGTTTGTCTTTGGTAACGTTTTAAACTACTGAAAACTATGCGAGAAAAATAGGGCATGAGAGGATTTTGATTATATCATTTATACAGGATATAATGAAGCCAAAACCTGCAGGTCTGAAGACAATTTAGCAGCACAAAGATTAAGCAGCAATCGTGAGCCTAACTTTAGCTGAAGACCCATTGACTATAGCATCGACTATAGCATTTTTTTTCCTCCCAAGGCACACCTGAGATCAAGTCCCATAAAATACACCAGATACGTGTTCAGTTCATCTCTGTTACAGCACAGTAACAGAGCAGATAGGTTTCAGTTTTAGTCAATGAGAGAGTTTCCACAAGCTCCGCTGCACTGCATCTCTGCTCTGTTAGAGCCCCAGCAGTCCATAGCCCCCTGCAGCAGATATGCTTGACTTCTATTTCAGCTGGATGCCGGAGACTTGTGCATAAATTCAGCACAGAGCAGATCGAACAGGGTAGGAAGTGTCCCCGAAACCAAATTAAAATATCTAGTTAAATTTCAGAATAAAATACTCCGTTTGATGGCAGATAAATGCCAGACCGTATTTCCTTTCACTACACTGACAAAACATCATGATGGGGCGTAGCAGACCCCGTAGCCAGCAGTTCAGAGGAGCAAAAGGAAGCACACTTATTTATAAGGGGTTACTGACCCATGGTAGAAGCACAAAAATCCACATGAAAGGACCAAACAGAGACAAATCAAAGCAAGTCCATCTTACTCCTGCAGTTCAGAACAATAGCTTCACATGTGTTTGTTATGTTTTATAGCACTTCAGTAGTTTCTATTTGCATGGCCAGGTGTGATTCTGTAACTCCCACAAAACTCCTTGGTCTTGCAGGTCTAGCAGTCCAGCGGTGCTGCTCCATGCTGCACTGCAAACGCAGTCAGCGGGTGTTGACAGGGGCATGCAGTCAAACTGCAGCGCAGCCGTGATGGTGCGAAAACGTATCTGGTGTATTATAAGGCTAAGGCACACCCTATTTCAATGCAAAATAGCCCTTGTAATTCTTGCTGAGTTGGGAGGAACACTCTTATTGTACATTTAACTATTTCATTGCAAAATGGATCTACAGTTTTACTTGGCAGAGAAGGCTCTGCTCAAAAGATTCTCCCTGGGTTAGTCAAGCAGCATGCTCTAAATTTCCAGGAGGCCATATGGATGGATACATTTATGACAATGTGTACTGAATACAAAAAAAAAATGTTCAAAAGCAATTAATCCATTGCGGCATGAATCAGAATATGTGTGCACAACAAGCTTTATGCTATAAAGGAGGAGGCTAGGGTGGAGGAGGTTAAGTTTTGCCAGCACCAACAGCAGAAGCATGGTGCATCTTCATTAATGCAAGCATGTTTAGTGAGAAGTACGTCATATTTAAATGCACTGCTGTGTTGAGAGAAAGGAGCTGTAATTGGCTGTGGGAGCTGGGAGGTGATAATTGGGATCAGCTGGCCATCAGTTAATCATGGCTGGGCATATGACTACTGTCCAACATGAACAAACGCTAGACTTTAATTACAGCACCTTCAATCACAGTTGAATTAATGATGCATTGTTATACAAATTCCAAAGGCACACCTAGACATGCCTCAAAGCGCGCCAGTTTGCCTTGCACACCATTTGAGAACCACTGGACTAGAGGACAGCATCAAACTATCTACAGTGGATGTTTTTTTCTCTCGTCCACGACTCTTAGTATACCACAATGGTTGGATGTAATAGTTTTATGTGAACAGTGTCTGTGGCTAAGTTCATCAGTTTATGGGGAATTGGACAGTATGACTCCAATTTTATTGAAATAGTGACTTTTAGATTTTTTTTTTTTTTAAGGATTTATTTTTGGGCTTTTTGCCTCCCGTAGAGGGAGACAGGACAGTGGATTGAGCCACATTATCTGACCGTTGGATGACAATCTGTTTTAGTGGTTTGTTGGTCTTTTCTGTGGAGGAATTTACTTGACTGTAGTATGGTAGTGGCTAATATGAAGTGCAGCTGTTCATTCGTCAAACACAGCATGTATGCTTCAACTGACTGCATGTATGTAAGAAACAGCTGATAACACTTCTAATTGTATTTGTTTAAGCAACTCACATTCTGATAAAAAATGACTTTTCATAGTCATTTCATGGTCTGATCATGTGTAATCAGTGTAAACAAGCAGGCTGTAACAGGGACATTCACAGCTAATGTTAAGTTTGCTTTTATTATGGGTATGTTAATGTTAGCTTTTTGCTAGCTGAACTAAATTGCTGCTACCTTTCCTGCTGTCTTCCAACCAGTTTTGTTCATATTTGACATCTCTCTTGGTTTTTTGTGGACGTGAAAAATTCAACACCTCACTCTTAAAACGTGGAGAATCAGCTGTCAGATTTTCAGATCCTGTAAGCACTACGTACTAGCTTCTGCTGGAAGCTTGACAGGCCTCCTATGCATAGTAACAGTAACGCAGGATTGGACAGCAGCTGTTTTAGGTAGAGACTTAGCAAAGGGTCAGTTGATAAGATTGTCCATTTAAATCATGAAAAGTCCAGTCCAGTCCAGTAATGGTGCAGGCTAGATCACTCTACTGGCACAATATAAACTCAGATTTACCAAAGCATACATAATGTAAAACAACAGCATAAAATGACAAGAAAACAAAAATAGAAAGGTGAATGCTGCAACTATCAATTATACAGTACAAGCAGTTCAAACTATGCAAAAACAACAAAAATATGACAGCTCTCTCATGCTCTGTCAGCTTTGCTAACCGTCTCTGGCAGTCACAAACAATCTCCTCATCTCCTTTTCTAACTCTCATACACACAACCTCACACACTGTGTGATTTACTTTTCTTGGTGTTTTTCAACCTCCTGGGGCTGGAAACCCCACAGTGGGGAGCGGGGACTCTGCTGGCCGTCAGGGGAGGTTGGGGACAAAGGCGCTCCCTCCATGAGCCACTGGTCCCTCAGAGACTTTCTCTGGACCGACAAAAAAGAGGAGTGGAAGGACAAAGAGGAGAAGATTTGATTACTTAAACTGAAAATTTTAATCTAATCAAAGTAAATAGAAAATCATACATAGAAAAAGAAGTTTTAAATGATTTGTATTGTCTTTGTTTTTCCTGCTTATCTAACCTTGCACTATATGAGATAATCTCCCCAAGTACTAACACTTTAAGGGTTTCCCATAAAGGTGAGGGAGAAACAGCCTTAGATTAGTTAGTTTGAATAAAGAAAGAAACCTTTTTTGATATGAATTTTCAAAATTCATTTAAGATAGCAACCTTGTGTTAAGATGCCAAGTTGAGTGTTTTTTCACATTTAGGAATTAGTTCCAAATCTAGCAGAACAGAAGCATGGTCTGAAATGACTATTACTGAGTAATCACAAGATTTCACTGAAGGTATTTGTATTTTATGCAAAAACCTGTAGGTCAATGCATAAAATTTTGTAGAATTTGCCATTTCATTGTTGGTACTATTAGGTAAGGGGGGTCTGGAGAATATTTGCGTGCCAAACATTTATCTCCCTGCACTCTGATCTATTCTGTGGGGCCAATTTCCTTATTTTCTGCACCGCTGTCCTGCACCACTTTAGAATTATGATTTATGTGCCCTCTTTCATGTTTTTGAATCTATTCTAGAGTGCATCAAACACATTTTAACACAGTGATTTTCATTTTAAAGCATGTGTCTATAAAGAGAATTCTACAAGCAGTAGCTCTGCTTCCTCCAACTGGCGTTGGCTTAAGTTTTATGCACCATCAGGCTCTACCTTTGGAAAACTACAACCAAGTTTTCTGCTAAGGTCAAACTACTACCTGAGCTGTGCATGCTTACCTCACTTTGTCTTGTTGCACTGATTGGCTCGCAATAAATGTGACAGATGGAACAATCGTCCAATAACCTTCCAAGAATTTTCTGGGAAGTCCTGCCTGTACTGAACACTTTGCATGGGAGGTTTCTTAGATGAATGTGAAACAGTCTATCTGGCATATCAGGTTATCCTTTCAACAGAATTGTAACCAAATGAACAGCTACCAAGTAGCCTATGGCAAGGCCATGTCCCTAAAAATAATGGTGCCTGAGACAGGGGATCCCCACTGTGCCCAATGTTGGTTGAGGCATAGCTGAGCAGAGCTGTGCACATTCAGGAGTCATGTGAAGACAAACATTTTAAGGATTTTTTTTTAAACTTTACTTTGATTTCAGCTTAAATCTCCCCAACTGACATGTTTTTATTTTAAATTAAACTGTTTTTTGTACATAAATCTGTACAAAAATGGGTAAATATTCCAGTTGAAGGCCATTTAGAAATAGTCTTTGTTTTTTGGAAGGCATCTCGTGACCCCTTCTCAGTGTCTCATGACCCTCCAGGGGATCCCAACCCCCACTTCTGGAACCACTGTCCTATGGAAGTTGGCAACTGACTGTACAGGAATGAGCCAAAACATCTCTTACCTAAATGCAAAGTGTGGTGAGGAAAATAGAAAAAAACAATATTAACAGGGTGTCCTAACAGCATGCGAGTGTCAGACATCATGTCACAATGCTCAGCATCATATGCTCATAGTCCAAATGGCATCTATTACTTTTTCATAGGTTTCAGTTTTCTGCTTGTGAACATCTAGTATGACATCTAGTGCTTTTATTTTGAAAAGCACTAGATGTCATACTAAATGTTCACAAGCAGAAAACTGAAACCTATTAGTATGACATCTAGTGCTTTTATTTTGAAAAAGGAGAGAAAAATTACTGTTCTGCTTTGTACTGATGTTAGTTGCATATTTTTGCCAGCAAAGCTTTGGCATAGTGGGCATGCTGAGAGTTGGAAGAGTACATAACATTTTACACACTAATATGTTTATAATTAATGCAAAACTATCTCCACACAAGCTCTATTAATTAAGAAAAATGAAAAAAAAATCAAGAAAATCTTTGAAGTGAGGGTATTATGCCTTTTTTCAAGGCTTTACACCATCTCTCTGATTCCCACATAGTAGCTTTACATGGTTTACAGCTCAAAAACTCCTCATGTTTCTCACACTCACGTCCTGAAAACCCCTTATTTTAACCTCCATCTGAAATGCTTCCTTTTTGCTGCTGTCTCTTTAACACCCCCCTGCTCCACGGACCTGCCTTCCTCTGATTGGCCGATTTTCCGGAGGCTGGCCAGCGGCAGGACTCAATGTTTTGTGCCTGCCCTCTCTAATGTGGCTAATGTTGTTATGCTAGTGGCTGAAAACTTTGAATGAACTGGTCGGAGTAAAATATGGCAAATTTTGATATACGCCCATACGTGTTAGACCCGGCGTCTGATCCTGATAGTTTGGAGAGAGAGGGGGAAGAAAACCAGCAGCAGCGAAGGATAGAGCAGGATGTATCTGTTTGGTAAGTGTTTAAATACTGTGTTTCAATGGCTAAATGGCTAAGAGGCCTTGTGGGGGTGGTCTGTTCTGCTTTGCCGGCGGCACGGACGAACCAGTCAGGAGATGATATTGCGATGGCCTCATCAGTTAGCTCCCTGTTCGCTCCATCAAAATCTCGTCTCGGGATAATCTTGGAGATATTTTCAATGAACCGTTTTCATCAGTTTATACGCCAATTCCAAGATTCCTGCCACATACGTTTATCTTGCGGTTTGAAAATTTGCATACGTGGAGTATGAACACCCAACATTGTGACTACAAATTTATGTTTTAAAAATCGGAAAAGTATAATACCCCCTCTTTAAAGAAGAACATTATTTGTTAAGCTTAAGGATAGCTCTTCTGGAGTGTTGAGATGTTGAGGTATTGTAAAGTTAGTTTTATCTCTGCACATAAAAGAAACAGCAGAAATGTCACATAGGTTGGACAGTGATGGTTATCCTTTAATACTAGGGCCTGCTGCAAGATATGTTAAAAAATATACAACCCTACATATGATGAAAATGTTCTTTCCTAGCCAGTTAAAAACAAACTCTATGACGGCTTTTATACACTGACATGTTTATGTTTTGTTTTTATAACTTATGCACAATGAACAAACTATCCAAATAATCTTAGTTTAGTATTAGCATTTGGATGTAGTGCAGAACTGGGGCATGGCCTAGTTCTAAGTAGAACCTGAATTCACTGCAGTGCATTGCTATGAAGAATGGGTTTTGTGACACACCGATATAATACAGTGCTAACAATGTTAAAAAATGCTGGAAAACTCAAAATACTTGGACTGTAAATCAAATTTCGGTGGTATGTCATGATGTGAATATTAAATGGCTAATTAAGGTAATTTAAGATGAAAAAAATAAACAGAAAACACAGAGTAAAGATAAGGAAGAAGTAGGACATCAGGAGCAGTGACACAGCCAGAGAGAAACGGAGGGGTACAGTGCATCATGGTTGTTTGATGGTGGTGAGGAAGTGAGGAAAAAAAAAGGTGTGAAACAGAAGGTGAGAAACATCAGAGTCCAAGGCTTCAGTTTTCATCTCATTTTACAGAGAGAATGCTTGTATAGATTTATAGCATGTGTGTACTCTTTTATTCTTATCTTCCTACACTACTTCAGTAAATAGTCCTGACCCAGTGAACTAAAGCTGCCTGAGGCTGCCTGCCATTCCTCTGACAGGAACCAAACAGAAAACTTTCAAGGTTTTTTTTCCCCACAAAACGAGTACATGTCTTAGTAGTTTTTTGACTGTCTAATCATCATCCTTAAAACAGGTGTATAACAGACACAAAAAACATGACTCCTTTAACTGTGATAAGTGATTTGTGCTAAATGTAAAGCCACACTAGAAAATTAGCACAAATTCACTTGTTAGATCCATTGTGCTAGAGTAATTCACACACCCCACACAAGTGTATAAACTGCATGAGTTTCCATGACAAACCCAAGTGTTCATGTAAATCTTTAACAAATATAATTAGTTTTAGCCTTACTGATGTGACAGTTTAACAAATGTGTTTTTAAAAACTTTTTATAATTACATTTAGGTGATGAGCACTGAGAAGCACATCAGATACAGTTTTTTAAAAATATATGATTTATCTTTTTCACAGCTATACAGGGCTCTTTGTGGCAAACTGTAACATCTAATTTTCAGCAGACTTTGGCAAACCTTTCAGTAAAATGGAGCAAAGCAAGGAAATCAGCCTGCATTTCCTATGAAGGTAAATAGTTTTAAAATGGTATCTGTCTTTTACCGTCAAGTTCTGAGGGAAATTCTACAGTTCGATTCTTAATCGATTATTGATGCATTTTTGATGCACTTGTTTTGTTTTTGTTTTTTTTAATTATGCCTGTTGTTTTCACTGTGTCAAACATAATAAAAATATTACATTTGTGTTCAGACAAAAAAAAAAGAGATAAATCACATTTCCACCATCCTCTAATGGAAGGCGTGTGTAAGCTGGAAATTGACTATCGCACTGAACCAAAGGTAGCAGCATCCTTTCCTTGTAACATATCTGAAGTTACAAACATAAAAATGTTCTTTTTCACAGATGAACAACTGGTAATCTCAATCTTGCTGTTATGGGCTACGTGTCAGAGTTCCATTATTGATTATAAGACATTTATAAACTGATTCAGAATTTTTCACCTCCACATCACGCTGCATCTAAGAATCTATTTTTTCTCCCACCTCTAATAAATAGGGCTGGGTATTGTGCACAATAAATACTTTTTTAAAGGTGCTGGTGCCTAGGCAATGCCTGAATCACAAAACAAAAAAAAGTGTTTTAAAAGACAGCAACTGAATAAAAGCTGTCTTGGTATAGTAAATGATTCAGGAATAAGATTCCAGTAACACATACAAGTAAATGAAAGAGCTGTAACTTCTTTACAACGTGTTTCATGCTTTTCCTTTTGAGTGACGGTTATCATGATGGGATAACAAGGAACTGAAATGAAACAAAAAAATCTGTGTTAATTTGTTACGGTAGGTACTGGATGCATTGGTGCCACTGCTATGTTTGTACCAGATTTCTATACTTATCCCTAATCATAAAACATAAAAATAATTGATACATATTATTTAAAGCCTGGGTGGTATCCAAAAAGTATCCATACTTTTATCCAAAATTTTATGCAACCTCACAACATACTGTAATTTTTGAATGATAGTGGTTATAGTGCCATTAGCCAGTCTTATCACAGCAGACCTGCTATACATCAAACCACTGATGTTTTTCTATTGTTTGCAAATCTTAAATATATTCTATTTCAAAGTCAACTGCACAACAATTGCTAGAAATGCTGCCAGCTGCAGTGCAGGAACCTGTCAGAAACAGTTAATATTTACACACAGACACTGCATTAAATAAACCAACAGTGCTTCCCTGCACGTCCGGACTTATAACAGTTACTGCAGGGAGACTTAGTACATATAAGAGCTGTGTTGTGATGAGCTGACCTTGGTTCAAGTGCTTGTTTTAGTAAGCATCTGTGCAGCCCTTGAGCAAGACAGTAAACTCTTGCCAGCTCGAGGAACGCTGTTCTGTAGCTGACCCTGACAACCGGAAATAAACAGAGTCTGTCTGCAGGGAACTAGGAGTAAATCTAATCTTGTAAAAGATTTTTTTTTTCATAATTATGTTGCCGTTTGCTCCAAACCCCAGAGCTGCTATGTGTTTTCTTACTGTGTAAAACTAGGCTATGTACGCATGCTTACTCCCCTACAGCCCATGGCCCCATTTATTTAAAAAATCTGGCAACCGTTAGCCAGTGGCTACTTCTTTACTGTAAAATCATCTCTGTGTTTTCTCCTGCAGTGCAGAACAAGACCTGCTCTGTTTCTCTGCTTTCAGCTCGCTGGACACAGCCCTCTTTAGATTTTCCTGCAGGTCAGGAGCAGTGTGTGTTTAAGCTGCTGCCGCCCTTTTATCACATCCTTACATCTACCCTGGGGTTACACTCAATGTCAGAGCTAATAAATGTAATAAAAGCTATGATACGATCATTTAAAATTAATCTCTGAAGCCTCATGCAACTTGAATGTTGATCTAAAAGAGTCAATTCAGTTTCAGGGGATGTTGCAGAAACCCAGATACTTGCACAAATAACATGCAAAATAGCATGTTGCAAGACTACACCAGCACACAAGCATGCATACCTGCATGTGCGCAAACACATGCTTCAAAAAATTTCACACAATTTGAGGAATGTGCCCCGGGGCAGTGTAACACAGTGGGGTAGGAAGTGGGAACGCCAGTGTGGAAATGATTTGAAAACAATAGAGCGGCTCTGTAGCTTGCAGAGTGTGTAAACATTCGCATAAAAACTAATTTCAGCAAAGGAAGGCTTGCATTCAACCTTGCGAGTAACAGGCCAAAACCAGGAAGTATAGAGGGTTGTACAGTTCATCTGTGTTTGTCTGCGTGTGAGAGGATGTGTGTGTGTGAGAGAAGGAAATAAATGTTAAAGATATCTGCCTGCTAACAAGATCAAATGGGTCTGCAGGGGAATTTAGCTCAGTTACATTAAGGATGCATGCACTTGTGTGTTTGTGTGGGTGACTGAATGAAACAGCTTAGATCAAACTGTGAATGTTTCA
This sequence comes from Cheilinus undulatus, assembly GCF_018320785.1. Lineage (NCBI taxonomy): Eukaryota > Metazoa > Chordata > Actinopteri > Labriformes > Labridae > Cheilinus > Cheilinus undulatus. The sequence goes on along the minus strand of NC_054868.1, from coordinate 31,203,981 downwards.
GACCTTGAGCTGCTGCAGTCTGAGCCTCTCATCCTCCATCTCTCTCCTGGCTTTGTCCTGCTCCTCCTGCAGCCGGCGCTTCTCCTGACACAGGAAAAAGAAAGAGGGCAGGTGAGAAAATTCAAAGACAGAGTGAGGGGAGACAAATGATAATTTGGTACAATCTTATTCACATAAAGAGAAGAATCTAGTGACAACTGTGAGCAGGAGCCAGACACAGACTCAAGTGTATGTGAATTAATCAACAGAAACAAAGAGGGAAGAGATGCAGTGAATAAAACATCACTGGATGAGTGTTAAACAGGGACACCTGGACAACCATCTGTCACAAGGACACCGTCACTGTGGACACAATAGGTAAACTCTACATCCCATAATTCGTGGAGCAGCTATCCCCTTAACAACCTGGTGTTGAGACCAGAGAGACACCCCAGCTTACAACATTGCATATTCAATTAATTATTTAGATCTTACAGACAGCTTAGAGAGCTTAGTCTCTTTACCCACTCATTCTCTGTGCAGACAAATCTGAAATTATGAAGAAAGTAGACAAGTTGCATTTATGGCAACAAACCTAAAACTTACTTTAACACTGATCCTTACAAACTGGTTGTATGGAACAAAAATGAGGTTATGAGTTACAAATTAATAACTTTTTAAAAATATGTCAAGAATTTTCACACAACATTTCCATTTCAACAACTTTAATAGGGAAAAAACTGCTCTCTGGGCCCTGACTTATAAATCTGCCTTAATAAATCATTTTTTTATTGTCATCTGACCTATAATAATTTCTAAACATACTCTTGCTTTGACTGGCAGTGAACTGACACAGCAGTTTGCATAACCTGATTCAATCTCAAAAATTTAATTTTGTCACTTTCACTCCATTCCTGGGAAATATTATGCAGCAATATTGGATTTTGATTTGTTTTTTAGGAGAAAAAATGCAGCACCCTAAATTGCTTTTTGCCAAAACATAATCACAACATTTTTATTGGAAACTAGAATTTCCACACAGAATGGAAGCATAACTCCAGCTAGGGCTTGTGATTATGAAAGTATCAGAAGGAATGCATTATCCTGCAAACAAAACCAAAGCATTAGTAAGCCTAAAATTAAAAAGGGAGCAGCCACAGCATAACGCATCAGTTTATAAAAGGGACATCACCTGTCTGCCTTGCTCTCGCTATCTCTCCATGTCTTTTGGTGTAGTCCCTAAAAGGATACATTCAGAGCTCCATCACTGAACCATGTGTTTAGATTTTGTTTAAAGCTATTTGAATCAATTGTCCGTATCTGATGCTGCTCCTCTTCACTATTGCACATTGCACTTAAATCACAATGCCTGTACAAAACAATATGAGGCAGTCCTTTTCAGACTAGTTTTTTTAACTTACTTTTAAAAGTATCAAGTTTTTGATTCAACTTGAGATATGCAAGTAAGCAAATAACAGAGTTTATTCCAGAGGGTGGGGGTTAAAAAACAGCAAAATTATTACCTTCAAATCTGCAGTTAGTGCTGGGAATAGAAAGAATGCTAAGACTAGATGATCTCAGTGGATAAAAGATGAAGTGAGGATCCACAAATGTAACAGGGGGTAATGTCATGTGCTGCTTTATATGTACAGTAACTGGATTTTTCAGTTTATTCTAAATTTCAGGAGAACGCAATGGAGAGATGAAAGAATAGGTGATATACAGTGCTTTCAAAAAGCATTCAGACCCAATTCACTTTTTTTAGATCAGTCTGATGCTACAATCATTAAAAAATTATTTTTTGTTCTCATTTATCTACACTCAGTACCCTATTTTGACGAAGTGAAAACTGAATTTTTGATTTTTTTTCATATTTATGAAGAATAAAACTAAGCCATGAAGTCAAAGGAACTGCCTGCAGAGCTCGGAGACAGGATTGTTGCAAGGCACAGTTTTTGTTGTTTTTTTATTTAATTTCCTGAATTTGCAAAAAAAAAATCTAAAGCTCTGTTTCACTTTGTCATTATGGAGTACTGTGTGTAGATTAATGAGAGAGAAAAAGGAATTTAAATGTCTGCAGTATCAGGCTGCAACATAACAAAAGTGAAAAAAGTGAAGGGGGTTTAAATACTTTCTGAATGCAATTAATGTGACCAGTGGCTGGTTCAAGTTAATAATCTGCACTTTGAACTGTTAACTATGTACAGATGACTGACAGAGGCATGTGTGCTGTGAATTAATAATAAAGACCGGAAAAAATTAAAGGGTGTATTAGTAGTTCCAGATCTGAAGAGGTGATATTTTTTTTGTCCTGCCTAAGAATCCTTAGGATTCAGTGACTGTGAAAATTATAGCCAATATCTGTGTTTAGAATAACATTTCAGCCAATTGGAAATACCATTGCTGAGTAAGATGACCACAATACCAATATTTTCTCTCACATTTGACCACAAAAACAGATAACAGTTTGTTATGCCTGATTAGGTGTGCTGTATGCCAGTGATAGATATTTGCCACTGACATCTGTTCATGCCATATGATTTACCAATTTGCCGCCAACAGGGCAGAAATTGCAGATACCATGTTGTAGCAAGCATTGGTGCAATACAAAAACTCCATAAAACGTTCCTGTATATGGCCAATATTTTTATATTTTTCTTGCCTTTTGTGTACTGTATAGCATCAGTCTTCTCAAAATGAGTGTTAAAAAGTATTTGTAAAAGATAAATACAAGGTTTATAGCAGTAGGTTTGAAGTTAGATGGATATGGGCTGGTAAACTGTACATGTTATCTCTACATTCATTAGGGATGCACAGATGCATCGGTTTAACATTGGCAGCAGCCAATAATGGCCCTATTGACAGGAATCTGCAGATCATGAGGACTGAACAGAGGTCAGTAGCAGATGTCTATCTGTTGAGTCCTATCAATTTAACACTGGCATACAGCCCACATAAAACTGGTTTAGAGAAGAGATCTGTTATTGGGTGGAAGACATGACCTGTTGGACAAACTCTGATCTGTTTTCATGGTCAGACTTGAGAGAAATGTTGGCATTGTGGGAGTCTTACACCAAGAGAAGCAATTAAAAAAATCAGTATTGGTATCTAAACCAAACCTGATGTTTTTATAATCTGCACGTCCATATTCGTGCAGGGGTTTTGTGCCTTGTAAGCAGTTTCTCATTTCATTGTGAATTCTGGTTGTTGAAGTCTTTCTATGTCATGTATGTCCTTAATAATTTCCTGCCAGTATCTTAAAATAGGACGGTCCTTTAGCACCATTTCCTGTTTGCTAGAAGCAAGACTTAAACTTAATATGGGCCCTCATATTTAACATTTCCCCAGCCAGAATACCTTGATATAAAACTGGAAATTTGTTCTGTAAGTCATATCCTAGAATCACTTTCAAATCTTGTGCTAAATCTTCCCTGAAGTTTCTTACATTTACAAAATATATGAGCATGATCTAAATTTATTTCCCCACACTATCTCCAGCATGTCTCTTGTGCAATTAAAAATGTACTTATAGCGTTTGGTGTAGTAAAAAATAATTCTAATAATGTTTTTCTCCCATCCTGGAGCTGATGGCTGTTAGCAGTGTGTCTTATTTTTGCACCAGTCTTCTGTAGATATTTGTTTTCACTCTTTTACACATCTATCTTTTATACAGTGTGTGGGGGGTCTCTCTCCAACTGGTATTCTAACAAATGCACATTAAAGTAGAACTTACTTCATCTGATGAAACTGCTGACATTAATAAGCAGAAATAACCCTTTTCTGCAGTCTGTGTAAATGTGTTCAGATCTGGTCTGCTGTAACAGCAATGGCAGCTGTGCCTCAGAGTGCAACATTAATATCTCTGAGCGACTTTATGTGTGTGTAGACTCACTGCAATTGCCTCCAGCCGCTGTTTGTACTTCTCCGTCTCATCCATCTTGGCTCCTGTGACACAAGACAAGGCTGAATGTTAGAGGTCAGGGGTTAAACAAATAAGAGTCGAGTCAAAGGGATCAGTGTTCACTCAATGCTTTATTTCTTCTCTTTAGTCATATTTGTTTGTTCTATGTAGTAGTCTACTTTTGTTTAAAGAGTTTTTATGAATGTAAAAGATGTCTCTGGCTTAAAGGGTGAGTAGACATACAGCCTTTCTTCGTCTGTCCATAAGTCCTATGCATACAGAGGCAGCTGATGACAGACAAAACAAAATCATGGCCTGACTTCAGGCTTTGCCGTGTGGAAAGCTCGTCATTACTCAAGTGTCTTGTTGATATGGGGTTTTTTCCTGCTGAATTACCATGACCCACAATTCTCCACATCATAACCTCCCTCACAACAAGAAAAAAAAGACTCATCCCCTCAGCACTCCTGTTAAGCCGTTTCAGTTTGCCTTGACACAGCCTCGGGCAGCTGGTAGAAAAAGTGTCTTTTCCCATGCAGCTGACAATAAATGGGACAATATTTGAGCTCTTCCCAAAACTCTGAGGTACATGAGAGAGCATAGACGAGAGTCATACATAGCAACTAGCTCACAGCAGCTCAGTCATTAGTGAGTAACTGCCATCACAAGCTATAACTCTGCTTTTAAACCTTCTTTTTCGGTAAAAAAGAAAAAATACTTCCCAGGAGGGAAACAACCCTTATTTTAGTCCCACATGTACTTCTGCACTGGGTGTTTTTTCCATAAATAAAGAGAGAAAAACTGAAAGTTATATGCAATGACAGCAATAATCTTCCTGTCACTAACTGTTCCATGTGGTGAGTAAAGACTTCTGTCCCACATCAAAAAGTGCTTTAGCCATTGCAGCATCTGAGGGAAGATCTAAACAACACAGCACCCTATTTCTCCAAAAAATGCCAAACTGTCACAGCGGCAGTTGTTAATCGCCATCACAGAGCTTTGAAGTGCAAAATGTGTCCTAACTGATGCACACTCATACACACACAAAAACGCTTTCTATACACATATTCTGCAGTAACTGATGTCATATACAAGCAACATAAATGTAGCTAGACCTATCTGGAAACCTAGTATGTCTGTATTAAAAAAACATATAGTAGTATATCCTTACACACTCCTTTCAAATATGTGTAACAACACAGATGTTACAGAATTAATATGGCTGCATATGCTGTGATGGCAGTTGTGACACATCCCCTTTGAGGCAGTTTAAAAACAACAGGTGGCAGTAGGTGCTGAAAACTGAATGAAGCAGTGCAAGCTTAACCTTACATGCCAGATGTATTTGTTTCACACATCCAACTGCAAAACCTTCAATTCTAAGTGTCTGGGAAAGGGCAGAGAATTTGAAAAAAACCCGGAGTGTGATTGGATGAATGTTCTGTCTGTCACATCTTTACGGGCCAATCAGAGCAACAAAATACATGACGTAGCCGCGACCAAGGTGCGTGTCCGCAGCTACCGAGGAATAACGCAAACCATGGCGACTACAGACATGTCAGTACACGACTTTGTCATTTTTTAAAAGAAAACAACTCACTGCTGTTCTTCTTCTTTTTTTTGGGGGGGGGGGGGGTATTTTTGGGCCTTTTTTATGCCTTTATTGGATAGAGGAAAGGCAGTGGATAGATTTGGAAACAGGGAAGAGAGTGGGGAGAGACATGGGGAAAGGGCCACAGGCTGGATTTGAACTCAGCCGCATGCGCACATGGGTTGCGCCTTAAACCACTGCGTGCCCCCTTTGTTCTTCTTTAGCAGCATCCACACTAAGCTCTTCTACTTGCTTACGTCACGAATCTGCTGTGCCGGAAAGTACTGCCCCTCGTTGCAGATTGGTCCTGTCACTTTCTAACCGGGCCCAAACGGTTTAGACGGAAGCTTTGCAAGATGGATTCGCCAGTGAGAAACAAGGAAACGGGCGTATCCATCTGCTTTGCAAGGTTAGTGCACGCTTAAGTAAAAGCAAATATGGATGAGAAAGTCTATATGCTGCCAGAAAGACTGAAGGCAAAGACACTGGATTATTACAGGTTTCTTTTCGAACACCAGAAAGTCTAGAGTTGGACTTGAGTCATGCAGTGTGCAAGCTTTGCAAAAAACAAGGTAAAATACTGCAGCAACGTGACCAACCTCCAGCTACACGACAAGACACCAGCCTAGTTAGCAGTTACTACAACAGCTAGGCTAGCTACACTGGGCTAGTTTGACCAGTCATATCCAGCACTGAATAATGCTTTAAAATCAAAATTCCCCTCAACTTCCAAACGTGATCAGAAGATCACAA